>NW_017686287.1:5738-6378 GCF_001879085.1 Nicotiana attenuata | reverse complement strand
CTAGTTGACCGGATCATTTATATAAATAGCATGTTCCCACAATACTATCCGTCTATTCATAATATAACAACCCTATATTCCTATGGTCTTAAATCTATCATGAACGAATATAATACGGTATTCAACTAAGCAAGACTTTTAGGTATATTCCTATCCTAACCGCGAAATCCTTCCCCGAGCCACGGGTTCATAAACAAGATCTCTCTAATTCTACTCTAATCTAAACACGGCTTTCCCAAGCATAGCATAGATAGTAAATAGAACTCAACTGCTGGCCAACCAATTAAACAATTATGCACAGAATTAGAGAAACAAGCAAAGATGATAACTCGAATTGACGGTAATGTAATTAATGGAGGCCTAACCCGCAAGGGCAAGGCAACCAACAATGGCGAAATGACCAAGGTGGCTCAAATCAAGGAAATTGGAATAACAACAACAACTTCGCAAATTGAAGTTCAAATCCTTATGTTCCCTCAAAGGGTCAATATTCAAATCAAGGTTCATCAAGTGATTCCATGTTGGAAAGCATGCTTGAATGGGTATTACAAATCAAGAGAAGTCCGACACTTCTATGAGGAATATGACCGAGCTCGTTGGCTCTCATACCGCATCATTCAAAAACTTGGAAACTGCAAAT
>NW_017686287.1:0-4180 GCF_001879085.1 Nicotiana attenuata | reverse complement strand
TGACGGAGCTACTAGGGTGGTTGGGAAAGCTGTGATAAACGGGTGGATTTGGAGAGTATGGGGGATCATCCGGCACTACGACCGGAGTTTGGGTAAGGGCAGCATCTAAGAAGCTAGGTGGTGGCGGGGGTGGTGCCCTCCCAGTCATCCAGGCCTGATACATGTCCGTCATGTGTTGTCTTAACATCCTTACCTCATCAGCCAAACCAGTGTCCCATTCAACCAACTGCTTTCAGGCACCAGTATCAAGCAACCCAATTTTGTTGTTGTCCGTCATTGCCTCAAGCCTGGCCCAAGCTTTGAAAAAATGAAGTATAGATAGTCTTGTGATTAATAATCTGGGTTTGAGCATTAATTTAAAAGTAGTTGTAATTCCATTAAGCCTTATTTAGTTAGTTTAATTAGTGGAGGTGAGCCGTATTAAATAACTCAATTAGCTTATGGCCCTCCGAAGCTTAGTTTGAATACCCTTTTAAATTTGGAAGTCGAGGTGTGCCGTGCCGAACAAAATCTAAGAATGCAGGCCCTCATTTAATTATTGCTTTAATCCTTAGAATTTTAGGTGCGCCATTTAGCAAATTTTCATGGCCCTCGCAAAGTTGCAAACACGTAGCTGCTTTAGGCGCGTTATTTTAATAAATTACATTCCTAAACTCGGGTGCACATTTATGCGACCCAAATCCAAATCTCAACAGCTTTAGATAAAATGTATCGTGGACCGCGGGTGCATTTATGTGACGTGGTTCAAGAAATATTTTAAATGACGTTGCAATTTCCCTTTAAAAATAAATAAATAAGCGGTTAAAGGTTAAAAATGCACATAGGTTTGAACATGTACTAAAATCAGATAATAGGCCAATAATAGCAGTTGAGCGACCGTACTAGAACCACGAAACTCGGGAATGCCTAACACCTTCTCCCGGGTTAACAGAATTCCTTACCCGGATTTCTGGTTCGCGGACTGTAATACAGAGTCAATCTTTTCCTCGATTCATGATTTGAACCGGTGACTTGGGACACCATAAAACTATCCAAGTGGCGACTCTGAATTTTAATAAACAAATAATCCCGTTTCGATTGTCCTTTAATTGGAAAAACTCCCTTACACACTGGCTGCTGGAAGAGCTGAATAAACGGGGTGACTCATATAACCCCGACCATGACGAACTGCAGTTGGAGCACGAGCACCAGAATAATGGCCAGACTCTCGAGACCTCTTGGCCTCCCTCTCCTCTCTATCCCTGGCATGCATACCCTCCACTCTCCTAGCAATTCTCACCACCTGCTGATAGGAAATATCCATCTCCAACTCACGAGCCATGCTAGACCTGATGCTATGAATAAGCCCTTCAATAAACCGGCGAACCCTCTCGCGAACAGTAGAAACCAAGGCCGGTGCATGTCTAGCCAAGCTAGTGTAACGGACAGCATACTCTGAGACAGTCATAGCACCCTGGCGCAAATGCTCAAACTCTGCACGCCATGCGTCCCTGAGGCTCTGAGGAACATACTCTCTCAGGAACATATCTGAAAACTGAGTCCAAGTCAGGGAAGCTGCCTCATCCGGACTGTCTAACTCATAAGTACGCCACCACTCATAGGCGGCTCCTCGAAGCTGAAAGGTAGTGAAGGAAACCCCGCTCGATCTTGATATACCCATGGTACGGAGAATACGGTGGCACTCATCTAGAAACCACAGAGAATTATCTGATGCTAGACCACTGAATACAGGAGGCTTATATTTCTTGAACCTCTCAAGCCTTCGCTGCTTATCCTCGGAAGTCGTTGCCCTGTCCTCGGGCTGATCTGGAACTATGGGCTATACAGGAATAATCTCTGGGACCTGATCAACATGCACTCGCTACTCAGGAGTGCGGGCGGTGGGAGTCTGTGCTCCTCCCCCAGCCTGAGATGTAGCTGCAGCAAGGGGAAGCAACCCTGCCTGAGCCAAAGTGGTGTACATGCTCTTGAACTGCGCAGGAGTCTCCTGAAGTGTTGGAGTAGTAGTAGCAGTAGGCGTATCAGGTGCCTGGGCTCTAGCTGGAACTGCTGGTGGCTCCTCGGCGGCAGCTTGCGCGGGTGCTCTGGCTGCACCGCGTGCGCGTCTTCGGCCTCTACCCCGACCCCGGCCTCTGACGGCTCCAATAGGAGGCGCGGGTGCCTGATCATCTCGGCTAGCACGTGTCCTCAAAATCTAAGAGAGAATAGAAGACAGAAGTTTAGAATTGTGATATCAATAATCTCGCATGACAAGGAAATCAAATAAGTGGAATTCTTCTAACAATTACATAGCCTCTCGTACATAAATACAGACGTCTCTGTACCAATCCGCGAGACTCTAATAAATCGGCTTGTGATTAGTTATCACCTTACCACGCTATCTTGGACTGTCATGCCAAGACTATGACCTTAGCCTTGCAGGGTTTACCTCGTTTAGAGTGGAGATGGACTCCTGGTCATTCTACCCATAGTGTTATCTCATATATGAAGGCTCGGCGTATGGTCGAGAAGGGGTGTTTAGCCTATTTGGCATATGTTCGTGATTCTAGTGCTGAGGTTCCTTCTATGGATTCTATGCCTGTTGTTTGTGATTTTCCTAAGGTATTTCCTTTAGACCTGCCGGGTATGCCACCCAACAGGGATATTGACTTCAGCATTGATTTGGCTCCGAGCACTCAGCCCATTTCTATCCCGCCGTATCGTATGGCCCCGCCTAAGTTGAAAGAATTCAGAGAAGCAAAGAGGATGAGAGAACATTAGATCGTTAACGGTTTTAGCCGGAAAAGCCATGGATCTGTGATGTGCCGGAGAATTTCGGCACATTTGATACAAATTGCTTAGATTTTAGCTTGTTTTAGATGCAATTATCTTTTAAACTTATGTAATTTTAGTGTTTTTGCAGTATATGAGGTTTAAGGACTTAAGAGCATGGAAATGAATTCAAAAAGCCACAAAAAGACAAGAAAAAAGCAAAAAGGCATCGCAAAGGTGGAGATGTGATCGCAAATCCAGCATGCGAGCCGCAGAATGTGCACTTGAATCGCAAACCACAACAGTGTTCTGGGCAAAATCCAACGCAAGAAATACGGTCCAGTCTGCGATCACATAACCTGTATGCGAGTCGCAGAATGGACGCAAACTCAACTTGAAGGTTGCTGAAGGTAGAAAATGCGATGCAAAATGCGATCGCATTTCTTCATTGCGGATCGCAAACCATGAATGTGACGAAGGCCTGGAAACTAGGGTTAAACTATGCGATGGCCATGTCGAGAATGCGGACCGCATGTCTGTTATGCGACAGATATGCGGTCGCATATTTAATCGGAAAGGGTATTTTTGTCCAGATTTTGCCCCGAATTTTGGCCCACTATAAATAGATTTATTGGGATTTTGTGGGGGCATCTAGTCTAATTTTGGGAGCTACAATACAAGGCTTTAATATTCTTCACTTCTGGAAGCTTTTGGTTGAAGAATCTTTCACTTTGTAAGCTTTATGGCATTAAATTTTCTCTTCATTTTGTATTTTAGTATGAGTAGCTAACTTTAAATACTAAGGTTGTGGACCCTAAATGGGTGTAATGTTAATGGGTGTTTACCATTGAATATATATATAATGGTTGGTTGATGTTTATTTACTTCTCGTTCTTCATTTATTGTTGGTGGTTGCAAACATTAACAAATGCCATTAAATTCTTACTTTGCTTGGGAAAGTGGGTTAGAATTTCGTAGAAGTAAATATCAAAGACTCAAGGCATTAACCCTTGTTTAATAGAATCGCTTAGGAATAAGTGGGTTTTATTTGGCATATGTTGATTGTTCTTAATTGCAACTCTTTTATATTTGGAAAAATTATAAAGAGTAAATACTACCCAACTATTGGAAAATATTGGGTAGTCATTTAGAAATCATTTGCACATCAAAAGGACTTTCCATTAGAAATATATCATATTAACACCGGTAGCATTACATTTCATTGAAGGGGACACAACCTTGGTTTCTTTAATCGAATTAATTACATTCTAAATCTCAACATTAGTTATTTCTTCAAATCACAATTACACCATACTCTTGTTATAATTAACCGGATAGAATTACGACTTAAGTCGAGTGACACACTAATCGAGTAGCTTTACACACCTATTCCCTGTGGGATTCGACCCCAACCTTGTTGGGTTATTAT
>NW_017686286.1:5678-6379 GCF_001879085.1 Nicotiana attenuata | reverse complement strand
AGTTTATTGACAGTATTAAATCGTGGGTGGAAAGATTGATACCTTATGCGGAGGAATGCCGTACCTGGGCAGCATTTCTTCAACAGTACGGCCTGTCAGGTAATTCTTCGGCCTTGGTTTGGAAGCTCCCTTAGGTTTTGTTACCTGACTTACTCGTGTTGGCAGGTCGGAGCGCCCCCAAGAAGAAGAAGGCCGTTGTTACTTCGCCTAGGGCGGAGACCGACTCTGATGGCGGAGACATACCCTGCGGCTCGTTCAGTGATGGCGCTCCAGAGGTTCCTCAGCAGGAGGTTGCGCCTATGGCGGCGTCCGCAAGTGAAGCGACTCCTTCAGTGCCGTCCCCGCGGCCTATGGAGGAGACTTCTGAAGGTGAGGAGCCGCCAGAGAGAAAGAGACGGCGGTTGATAACGGGCAAGGGGATAGCGACTGAAGACGAGAGGGTAAGTGAACCCCGTCAAGTGTCGAGGCCGGTTTTTATGGCCGATGCTATCCGTTCTGGGAGGTCGGTTCCCCAAAGGAGAGCTGTTGCCGACGCCAGCCCAGCCCGTGTTCCGGAGAGCGGTTCGTCGGCTGCTGTTGGAGAAGTGGGCGATGGTGCCGAGAGGGCGGCACTGAGGCCGCCCGTGGAGATGCATATGGGTTAACGAGGGGTCCGAGCCCAGTGTGGAGATGACGGCGGGTAGGTCCAACCGGCCGAACTT
>NW_017686286.1:0-2235 GCF_001879085.1 Nicotiana attenuata | reverse complement strand
CAGTTAGTCCCTCCGTTCGTTGGAGACGCATTCAGTAGGCGTCTTCAATGGGCGGAAATGCAAACCTCGTCTTAGGAGAATTTGACCTCGACCTGGGGCGGCAACGTGAATGAGGGGAAATGTATGACGTTGTTGAGCCACTGACGCGTGGCTTCCTTTTCGGAATGACGTCATCACCTGTATGCGTCACTATTATACTTACTCCCGAGGCGGTTCAAAGGATGATGTGACATTTTGGTTTCCCGCGCACGTTTTGAATCATGACTCTTCGATTTCTGCGCAACCTAACCCTATAAATGGGGGTAGAGGTTCAATCCGATTCATCTTTCGAACCTTTGGAAAACATTTTCTGGTTTACTTCTTTGCCTTTCTTTCTTGTAACCGTTATTTCGTGTGAGACTCCTCCACTTCTTTGAAGTCATATTTCTCGTCGTTAGTGCCTTATTTCCCCAACAGAATCATCATGGTAAAACGTCGTCAAGGTGGTAAAAAGACCAAGGACACTGACCCATCTAGGGTTCCGCCTTCCTCTGGCGGTGAGGAGGAGGAAGTGAAAAAGACCCTCGTTCCCCTTACTGTAGACAACGTCCTCCCAAAGGAAATGCATATTCGAAAGGATTTTCAAACGAAAAGTCCAGCCCTTCCCTGGGAGCATAGTGATTTATTGCAATCTCATCTAGACAACCTTCGAGCGACACACAACATTCCGGACCATGTGGAAATGGCTCCGGCTGGGATGGACTATGCCAATGTGCACAGGCCTGGGTACTGCACATTTTACGAGTACCCGTTTTTGATTGGTTATAGTCTCCCGATTTACCCTCTAGCGGAGGAGCTTTGCCGTTTTTTCAATGTGTGTCCGGCTCAGCTTACTCCTTACACCTTGAAGGTGTGCAGGATTCTGACCACGTACGCAGCTAAGGCTGAGTGCGGCGTCTCAGTTCATCATCTTTTACAGTTATTCAGCCCTGGTTACCTGAGGGGTACCATGTTGCAATTGAAAAGCCGTGGCACGAAGGGTTTGGTAGTTAAGTCTGACAACAAGGCCAACCGCCTCTTCTGGCGTAGGTACTTCTACATCAGAACGGAGCACCTGGTGTCTAACCCTGAAGGATTTCCGAAAAGATGGAACCCAAAACGTGAGTACCTTTATTTGCAGAATTCATGACTGTTCGTGACCTTGACCATTCGGCCACTGTGATTTCTTTCTTTTCTTTTTTTTGTAGCGAGGGCTTCTCCACCCCAGTTTATTGACAGTATTAAATCGTGGGTGGAAAGATTGATACCTTATGCGGAGGAATGCCGTACCTGGGCTGCATTTCTTCAACAGTACGGCCCGTCAGGTAATTCTTCGGCCTTGGTTTGGAAGCTCCCTTAGGTTTTGTTACCTGACTTACTCGTGTTGGCTGGTCGGAGCGCCCCCAAGAAGAAGAAGGTCGTTGTTACCTCGCCTAGGGCGGAGACCGACTCTGATGGCGGAGACATACCCTGCGGCTCGTTCAGTGATGGCGCTCCAGAGATTCCTCAGCAGGAGGTTGCGCCTATGGCGGCGTCCGCAAGTGAAACGACTCCTTCAGAGGAGACTTCTGAAGGTGAGGAGCCGCCAGAGAGAGAGAGACGGCGGTTGATAACGGGCAAGGGGATAGCGACTGAAGACGAGAGGGTAAGTGAACCCCGTCAAGTGTCGAGGCCAGTTTTTATGGCCGATGCTATCCGTTCTGGGAGGTCGGTTCCCCAAAGGAGAGCTGTTGCCGACGCCAGCCCAGCCCGTGTTCCGGAGAGCGGTTCGTCGGCTGCTGTTGGAGAAGTGGGCAATGGTGCCGAAAGGGCGGACACTGAGGCCGCCCGTGGAGATGCAAGATGGGTTAACGAGGGGTCCAGCCCATGTGGAGATGACGGCGGGTAGGTCCAACCGCCGAATTATGATCCCAGGAGGGTATAACCTGTTACAACACAGCGAGCAGGCCGCAACGGATATGACCCTGTTATGTGCGGCTGCTGAGCGTGAAATGCTGAAGGGTGTTAGTGACGGGGATCTATCCCGGAGGGTTGCTGGCGCGGCCTTGCTGGTAGCTTTCAGTTTTCTTTGTGTGCCGTAAGGCTAACTTTGATGCGTACTGACTTGCCTTTCCTCTTTTTCTTCTCCTTTTCAGACTCTCATTTTGGAGGTGGAGAGGAGGCGGCGGGCGCAAAAGAAGGCAGCCACTTTCAACAAGATGGCGAAGAAGTACCAAC
>NW_017686285.1:5351-6379 GCF_001879085.1 Nicotiana attenuata | reverse complement strand
TTTTTGATTTGATTTTTTTTTTAAAATTTTTGAAGATAGAAGGGTTTACATAGGAAAGTAAGACAATAAAGTAAAACATCCGGATCACACCCTGAAATAATCCGGACGCAGAAAGGATAGCAAGACTGGCTACCGAGACTCCGGTGTGATGGGGAACTTTCAGGCTTGGCGACCAATTTTTGGTTTTTCTTCTATCTCGACAATGGCTGCAATGGCCTTCAGTGCCGGATCAAATTCCTCATCTTCAGAAATCATTCCGACTATTGGCCCGATGTTGTGAGCATGCAACAGATTGTTCATCACATCAGGAGCTTCTTCATCTCGAAAAACGTTTCTTTCAGCTTCAATCAAGTTTTCAACTGCCCTTTTAAGGGTCCAACAGTCCTCAATACTGTGTCCTACTGCCCTAGAGTGGTATTCACATCTAGTATCAGCTTGGTGCGAGGGGGACACGGGGTTTGGCCGGTTTGGGGCCACTGGCTGCAATAGATTTAGCCTGATTAGCTTTTGGAACAAGCTTGAATACGATTCACCAATAGGGGTGAACTGATTCTTTCTGAAAGGCTCTCTTGGGCGAGGATTGTACTGGAGAACTGATGTTCCAAACGTCAATACCACACAAGAGGGGGGGGGGGTGATTTGTGTGGTACCCAATTTTCGATCTAGAAGAACCTGGTTCTTCTAGGTGTTCTAACTACTACTGTTTGCGAAATTAAAATACAGAAAATAAAAGAACACAAGGATTTTTACGTGGAAAACACCTGGCTCAAAAGGTGAAAAAAACCACGACCTACTACTTAGTAGGATTTTCCCAAACATCCACTAAACTCAATGAGCCAAAAACAGCATTTACAAAACTCTTGTAAACCTAAGGATTAACTCTAATCCCTGTGTGGCACACAACCTCAACTGTTGCGACACTTTCAAGTTAACTCTAGCTTGAATACTCAAAGTACCTAATACAATTGCTTCTATGAACGCTGGAAAGGTACAAGTTTTAAATCACCTACTACAATTGAACTAGAATA
>NW_017686285.1:0-758 GCF_001879085.1 Nicotiana attenuata | reverse complement strand
ACAAATCTGTGGTGCCTTTCAGATATCTCAGTATCCTCTTGACAGCAGTCAAATGTGACTCCTTTGGATTTTCCTGGAAACGAGCACAAAGTCCTACACTGAAAACAATGTCAGGTCTGCTGGCAGTAAGATACAAAAGTGAACCAATCATACCCCTATACAACTTTTGATCAACTGATGAACTAGGTTCATCAACATCTAATTTAGTGGCAGTTGCAATAGGTGTATCTATTTCTTTGGAGTCCTCCATTTTAAACTTTTTGATTAGTTCTTTTGTATACTTCTGCTGATGGATCATGGTCCCATTTTGACTTTGTTTGATCTGCAGGCCTAGGAAGAAGTTTAGTTCACCCATCATACTCATTTCAAACTCACTTCCCATTAATTTTGCAAAGTCCTTACTCAACCTATCAGTAGTAGCCCCAAATATTATGTCATCAACATATATTTGTACAACAAGGAGGTCTTTACCTTTTTCCCTTAGGAACAAAGTGCTGTCAATTTTACCTCTTTTGTACCCATGCTCCAGTAGGAATTTTGATAGTCGTTCATACCAAGCTCTTGGGGCCTGTTTGAGCCCATATAGAGCTTTGTCCAGCTTGTACACATGCTCAGGACATTCCTTGCTTTCAAATCCTGGAGGTTGTTTAACAAACACTTCCTCCTTGAGGTAGCCATTTAGGAAGGCACTTTTGACATCCATCTGATGGAGAGTGAATTCCATATGTGCTGCAAAGGTCAATGAGGAGTCTGATTGC
>NW_017686284.1:0-6380 GCF_001879085.1 Nicotiana attenuata | reverse complement strand
AATTTAATCAAATCATATAGTTGGATAACTAGTCGAGATGTTGAGATAATATCGCATTGAAGATTACAGGTGAACGACACATGATGCAAGACAAATGAAAGAAAGTGAGAGAGCCTTATGGAAGTAACCTTTACATTGTAACATGTAACCACTAGGAATGGTGGTAGTATAAAGCGATTACGAGAAGCTACATTTCTGAAAGAAGGATCTCTGTATGAAGTCACGTGATGTATAACTCTAGAATTCAAAATAATCCAATTATGTTTAGCAACTCAACTTCATAATGAAGCACTACAACACACTTTTACACAACCAGCTATTACAAGCCATATTGGGAGATGCTATAAGACTTGACTGAGAGAAAGGCTTTGACATATGAATGTGTTACTAGGTGTATTTCTCCTTGGCCAACCCAAAACAAAAAGGCGAGACTTAGACTGATACGCAGGTCGTTGAACTAGCACAAGTGTAGATAATCCATTATCGGGAAGAGATCATTCAATTTCAGTAATTGCGGCATGCTATCAACCCTTGATGAACTTGAAGTGATATGAGAACCCAATGAGATAGTATAGAATAATCATGGAGGGTTTGTAGATGTTCATAATGAGTTCTTCATGGATTTTGACTTGAGAACTACCCAGATGCTAATGAAATACAGAAGAACATGAGAAACAGGCGTTGTGCTATAATAACCCCCAAAGGTGTGCTTGGTCTTGACGGAGAGCCTAGTAAGGGTCCTTACGAGACATAAAGTGTTGCAATGACTCATAGAAGGATATGTTCTCTCATGGTTATCGAACAAGTGTGGGGAAACTAGCACAATGAGTTTACTAACTAAAGAACACAATGAACACATGTTATGGAGGTGTAAAGAGAAAGTAAACATTTGTTATGAGCTGGACATGCTTCTGCTATATTAACTCCCAACTGCAATATACGACCATGCCACGAGCAACCACAATACTAGGACAAAGTGAGATACTTACCGCGGGACGTCCCAAGTGGACACGAAAGTTATGGTGATGCAAGATCTTCCTATGACGTGGATGTGAGGATCTCAATTTTCAGAGAGTCTTTATGCACACGGTGACCATTTCGATTTACATGCACTCATGTGAGGTGTTAAGGTATGCTCTTATGTTACTAGGCAGTGAGAAGCTTTCATGATGATATTCGCAAGAGAGTAGATTGACTGTTCAAACCATATAAGCCATATACACAACTGAGTAAAAGAGTGACTCGAGAAGGATCACAACGCTGGGATGCTTTGCATGGAACTTGACACCACATAGGTAAACTTTACGACGGTGCATGTATAGACACAAGCGAGTAGATTTTGTCCATTTATATGAAAAGATTCTGTAAGGGATGCATCGGATATAGTCCCTTGGTGAGAATTTAGGAAAAGCAAGTGGGATGTATCAATCCTAGAGTTATAACTCAATTCAAGGGCATAATTATAGAACTTAATTCCACAAGAATGTAAATAAGAGAATACATAATAGAGTGGATTCACGAATAGTGCATCTCGTTCAAAGAGTCGATACACGCAATGTTTTGTCATTCAACATCTTGTTAAGACCATGTTTATGAGAACTCTTCAATATGGATGTACATATACAATGAGTAGAAATTTTCATTTGACTCACTTAATGACATTAGGTTGATAGGGCAATAGCTTAATCGATACCCCTCGACTCCACATCCCTAACGTACGTAGGTAACATATTGATATACTGCACGATCTGATGGTGCAGAGACATCAATAGGGACAAGGACACTCCCCCTCTTAGCGATATGTTTTACCAATCCATCCACGACTCAATACATTCTCCTAACAAGTCCTCGGGCAATCCACTCGGACTCAATGATGGGATCAATCCCTCCTTACATGCTTCAAATTTGCGGATTATGGTATCAAGGTTACCAATCTTGAGAATAAGACTTAGAGAGGAAATCAGCTTCCTAACTTGAGATCTATCGCATGATTGGAGTATCAAAGAAGGGTGAAATTCCTAAATGTCCGAATAGCCTCCAACTTATAGATGTGGTCGACTACACACCGATAAGAAGGACTCTACTAGACACGGCTCCGAGACATCCTAGGACACTTTAAAACCTTAGGCTCTGATGCCAAGTTTGTCACGCCCCAAAATCGAGGGACATGACCGGCGCTCGATCGGGTAGCCCCAGTCAAGCGGACCTGGGTGCCTTTCCTCTCCCACGTGTTACCCCGTGTTTTCATTACTCATTAATCAAAGGAAATAGCCATTTATGATTTAAACACCTTCTTACGAAATATACATAACATACATGGTTACTTAGCGTGGTTTACAAGTTATACTGCCCAAATACAAAATACATAAGTACATAGCCCATGTTTCCTGTCTACGGAGCCTCTAAGGATACAAAAGAGTTTTACAATACTTGCCGGTAACAAGGCTCCGGCTATACCTTACCCAAATACCAAAAATAAGACTCCGGGAAGAAAAGCGGCATGAGCCACGCAGGGCCCCGAGAGGAAAGGGGCTCACCAGTTCAGCTGACGAGATGTGAGGGAGTGCTACTGTCGGTGGACTGGAGTACATGCTATAGATCCACCTACAATCATAACACGAATGTAGCGCCCCCGGCAAAAGGGACGTCAGTACATTTGAATTGTACTAGTATGTATGAACAAACTTTACCCCAAGTAAACTCAAACAATACACAAGTAACGAACAGTAATAGAATCAACAATCAAATGCACATGAAAGGAACAACCAAAGCCAAACAAGTTTCACAATCTCTCCTTTTCCCATTTCAACATCATTTCATCACATCAATGATTTCACAACTTTCACATATGTTCATTTCAATAGTGATTTCGATCATTTTTCCACCCTTATTACCTCGTCCACCCTTATTACCTCGGCCACCCTTATCACCACAACCCACACCTTATTACTTCGTGTTGCAGCGCGCAACCCGATCCCACCGAACAATCACATTTCACACAGCAACAACAACAAATCACATTTCACACGACAACAACAACAAATCACAAAGAATTTTCCTAACCATCAATACCATTTCCATCATATACAACAGTTGATCGCGGCCGTCTCAACACTACACAATGGTAGGAAGAGTGGGTAGCAATAACTAATACCCGAATAGTGGATCGGGGTCGAATTTCCACAGGGAGCTTGGAATGGAGTTGTATTGCCTGTTTAGCTTAGAATTGCGTTTGTGCTTCTAATTGCACTCCTAAAATTTTTGGGGGTTTTTATATTTAAAACTACTATTGTAATCTAAGGATTAATGCTAAATTATGCTAGGGAAATATTGCTAAGTTGTGCTTAATATAGGAAAAAGGCACTAGGGTCGTGACACTACCTAGGTGGCTAGCTAACGGGTAGAAGCTACTAAGGGGAGATTGATAAATCTGGGTTTAGTGCTATAGCCGTTGCGCAATTGCACTCATTCTCACACCTCTCGGTAGAGAGAACGATTTTGCCCAATTGGCTCTCTCGAGACCAATTAGGTAGGCCAATTAGACTAGGCAACTAGGGCTCAAGTAGGGTAGTTACTCTTTCGAGGTTTAACCCGTTAATTGGGACTACCATTCTCATGTGTCCATCCCAATTCCTTGTTGGGTTAACTTTTAGGGTCATATGACTCTCTCTCTCAAGAAGAGTTAGACCCACTAAGCTTGAATTCATATTTGCAACCACAAATTCTAGATTGAAACACAAAATCAACCCAAATAACAAATACCCAATCTCAATCTCACCCTAGAATGCAACACCCATTAACTACCCACACTAGGGTTGAGCCACAACCCTAGCTAATGGGTTTAGCTAGACATAACTAAAGAAGAAACAATAGAAATAGATGATGAAATGAACATAATAATTGATTACTACTTGAAATCTATGATATTCAAGAGTAAAAATGCCAAAATAGGCTACAAAATACTTCTCACGAGCGCAGCTCTTGTTCAGCAGCTAAAACATAACCTAAAAATGTTAAAAAGATCTATTTATACCGAGCTAGAAAATCTGGACAAAAATGCCCCTGCGGGGTAGGCGCGGACCGCACAAAAAGGGAGTGCGACCGCGTTGGCTCTTGGACTCTTGAACTCTATTCTCTGAAGTTGGGACCGCGGACCGCGCAGAAATGTAGCGCGGCCGCATTTCAGGACGGGCGCGGACCGCGTATAAATGGAGCGCGGCCGCGTGGCAGTACTTTGGCAAAAACACCATCCCTCTGAATCTCATCCACGCGGACCGCGTAAAAAGGAGCACGGACCGCGCAGGATGCTCTTGAATGAACCAGTCTCTGAATCTCCTAGCACTCGCGTGGCAAAACAATGCGGTCCGCGCTAGGTCTTTTTGTTCCCCACTTCTATTGGTCTTTGACACTTGGCAGGTTTCACTCCGTTTTGAGCTGATCTTTGACATTTGTCATCTTGTCGCTCAAACCTGCAATCAAGCGCAACTTGTAAGCATTTTGGGATTATTTTGTGGCAATTCATAACAAAAGCAATAGCAAGTAGGGGTATAATCATGTTAAAATCCTAGCTTATCACTCCCCCAAACTTAAACCTTTTCTTGTCCTCAAGCAACAAAATAGGACCCACCCCAAAAGAGCAATCCAAGAATTTCCAGCTATCCTAAAGTAACCTTAACAAGCATCAATTGGGACTAACAATTGCCCTCAATACGAATGCATCATTAACACATTTTAGGCTTTTGAAAACTATGGATCAAGTGTGCCACAAGAGCATCAAGGGTTGACATATTTCATCAAAGAGCTTTTCTCAAATACCTTGGTCATTGTGGAACCCAAACTCAAACATCCTCAACTCTCCCTAAGCGAACCTCACCTTTTAGAGTAGTGACACACAAATCGAGGTTGATGGGATTTTCACTCAATTCTCTCAAAAAGAAGGTCACAAGTCCGGCTCTAGGTACCATATGCTTGCCCCTTATGTAAGTATCCACTAATGTAGGTTCCGTTCAACTCATGTTCATATAGGGCTTTTGTGGAGTCATTGTAAAGGCTTTTGGGCAAGGATAGGACATGTTTTTGTTCAAGTGGGTTCAATCTTCCCTTAAGCACTTCTTTTGATTCATTTTGGCACACTTTCTTGACTCATTTGAGTATTCACTTCTTTTTTAAGGGGTTAGAGAGACATACTGTCAATCTTTCTTATGCAATTCAACACATTTCTCCTTTTTCTGCTTTTTCCACTCCCTTTTTCACTTTTGTTTTCTTTGAATCCCCTTTTTTTTTTTACCTTATTCAATTTGGTCATTCTTTTTGTCTTATCTTTTCTTCCTTTTTCATTGCCTTTCTTTTCTTTTGCTTTTGTACCTTTTACCACATTGTTTCCTTTCTTGCCTCTCCCCCCAAACTTAGATATTTGTCATTTACTCAAGGGAAGATGTGGGTGCCAAGAGAGGGTGTCATTAAAAACGGGTATAGGCTTGTAGCTTTGGTTCTTGAAAGAAGAAAATTTAAAGCTCAAAAGGGTTAACTAGGGAATCATTTCATTGGTAGGCTATGGAATTGTTCAACTTAGCATTTGGATCAAGGAGAGCCTATAATCACTTCTCAAGTCAAATTTCACCTAGGATTTTGCCTCAACAAACATTCGGGGCAAGTTCTAGACCATCGGCTCGGGACTTGGACTCACAATTCTAATTCTCACCACACACCCTCAAGGATTGCTAAAGACATCGAGTCGAGAGCCCACAACGACCTTAGTTACGATTCAAGCGTACAATGGTTCAACAAGACCACATGATGATTGTTTGGTCAACACAAGAGTCTCAAGGCCACGACTTTCACCATCCTAAGCACAACATTATGTCTTTGACCATGGGATCAAAGGCAAATGTGTTAGGCCCAAGTGAAGCTTTGCGTGAGGTACCCTTAACTACGCAAAATCAAAATAAAAAAAAATCAAAAATGGACTCAAACCCTTAAGAAGGTTGTCACGCCATCTATCATTGGGAAGAGCCACCCGGTTCGCATAACACTCTACCCTTGGAAAGAACCGTGGCATTAAGAAAACCAAGGGCTTATTGACAACGCCAAAACCTAAACAAAAGGCTACGAGCCTAAATATCAGGCTAAAAACAAAAAATTTTAACGAAAATAGAAAAACCGAATGAATATGTACAATGGGGAGTAGAATATACAACGGGGATGAATATATACATAAAGTAGAGAAGTAACCAAAATTAGCAGTTATATACAGGCCAACTATCAAATCTAAAAACATAAACTAAAACTCAAATATATACAATCATCCAAACTGTATCAAAAACTCAAAACAGTAGGGCGCACCCCCACGAACTAGAGCTAGCATTGTCCCCAATGCCAAA
>NW_017686283.1:4862-6381 GCF_001879085.1 Nicotiana attenuata | reverse complement strand
AGACGTAATTCTATAAAACCCTTTTATATTCACACTATGAATCTAGTCGCACTGGTAACATAAAAATCAAACCTGGACAAGACTCTAGATCATGCACTTAGAATAATTAAAACATATATATGAACCTAGAGTCCTAGACACTTAAATATTTAGGGGTCGTTTGGTATATGGGATAAATATAATAATTCCGGGATAGAATTTGTGATTAACTTTATCTCATATTTGATTTGGGGTATTAGCTAATCCCGAGATAATTTTTACGCTAAAATGGTGAGATTAGCTATACCATATAAAAGGTGGGATAGCTAATCCATGGATATCTCACCATTATTTAAAAAAATAATATAATTACGCCTTGTGGTGGCGTTACCCTTCCATTAATCACCAAAATTACACAATACAGAGGTTACTATTTCCAACACAGCATAGCACTAGAAACCTATTATAAATACTCAATCACTATATATTTTAGCAGCTTGTCGGAATTTTCTTTTATTCAACTCTAAGGGAAAATGTAATATGAGTACATTTTTAATCAACCCGCACGGAATATGCGAATTTCGTAATTTTGCTTATTTTCCGAGCTCTTTCATATTCTTTTTATTTGTTTCACTAGTAAACACATAGATTGAACAGAAGTAGACATGCTAGTAAACACATAGTTTAATTGAATAGCAGTAGTGGAGGCATACCAGTTGGAAATTTGCAGTAGGAGAGTAAAGTGAATAGGATCCAAGATCTAGTCTTGGCTTCCAGCCGACTAGATAGTGCAACGGACAAGTAGTAGTAGATTGCAATAGAGAGAGAGCAAGAACTTTAAGTATTTTTTCCTTAGGTCTGTGTGTGTGTGTTTGAAAACAGTATCTTATATTTATAGGAGTCGAGTGGTGTAAAGTAAATAAGGCAAGACAGCTTAATATTGTAAACAAGGTTAGGGAAGCAATCAAATAATCAATTAAGCTTGACAGGACAGAAAATCAGGGAATTATACCCATAAATAACTCGGATTGAGTTTCAAATAAGGCAAGAAGTGAGTCTAACAGCCAATTAAGGTTAGAACACATAAATCAAGCAATCAATCACACAAATAAGGTAACCTGAGCAATTAGAGGCCATTCTGGGGTCAAAAAACCCCTAAATAGGCGAGAGACGTTAATTAGGAATCTGAGGATTAAGGAAAGGAAGCAGAAATTCAGTAAATTATTTCAGCAAAAAATGAAACCCTAGATAATTAAGTCAGTCAGTCAATTATTCAAAACAATAACGGACAAAAATATTGAAGCGAACAACGAACAGTCAAACAATCAAGCCTGGAACATAGTCATTACAGAAAGATCAAACAAAAACATGAGAAATTTCAGAAAACCCTTTGCAAAGCTAGACGAAGCAGGAACCCTAATTTTGAAAAATACTAAGAGTTGATTAACAGTAGGGAATCAGAAAATTCTTAAGGAAAACGGTCATGGAAACTTGAAAACACTTCAGATACAGGGATTTGACCAACTAATAATGAGAAAAT
>NW_017686283.1:0-877 GCF_001879085.1 Nicotiana attenuata | reverse complement strand
ATCTACAAGGATCTGGACAGATTCAAGTCGAAACATTAGGGTTTTGAAGAAAAAGGATAGGGTAAATAGAATCTGGTCTTGAATTAGAGATTTGGGCCGTAAAACATCGATAGAAAGCACTCACAGACCATAGACAGACTCTTAGAGAGTTTTAAACAAGATCTGGACTAAATCTCTCCGAGATCTTTCCATGAAATCACAAAATCGAGCAACCAGGGGAAGTAGGAGGCTGGTAGGGGTCTCAAACAATCCATGGATCGAGCGAGAATCGGAGGGATTAGGGCTATTTTTAGGTGGCGGCGGCTAGGTTAGGGTTGGGTCTCAGAGAAGGACGGAGAGGAGAGGAGTTTTAGGGCGGCTGTTTTGTGTAAAATGAATTAGGGTTAGGGGTATTTGGGAATTAAAAAAGGAAAGGAATGATACAGATCGTTGATCTTAGAGATCAACGATCACGATTGATCCTGGGGTTGGGGCGGGTTGGATTTAATTGGGCTAGGTCTGATTGGTTTGGGCCGGTTTTAATTGAACTGGTACCGAATTTGGGCTGTTTAATTAGGCTAGGTCCGAAAAATAAAAGGGGCCATTTGTTAAATACCCATTTTATTGATAAAAATAATTTTAAAAAAATAATTAACAGATTACAAAAAATGATTTTAATACCTAGAAATCTTTTAAAATAATTATTTAGTATTTAAAAATTATAAAAAGCTATTTCTGGTAGAATAATGCAATAATGCATGCATGGGCTATAATTGCAAAGTGATTGCAATCATAACCCCAAAAATGCAAATGTGGCTATTTGTGCTATAAGTAAAACTTAGTACAAATGCAAATGATAAAATTAAGCCACAAATTTATTATAAAACTATTTGTGATG
>NW_017686282.1:5624-6381 GCF_001879085.1 Nicotiana attenuata | reverse complement strand
GGTAGTTTAATGGACGACGTTCAGTGTGGTGGGAGATTCATTTGAAGAATGTTTGGTGAACTTGGATAGGGTTTTGGCAAGATGTGAAGAACCAACCTTGTGCTCAACTGGGAGAAATGTCACTTTATGGTGCAAGAGGGAATTGTATTGGGTCACAAAATCTCAAGGCAAGGAATTGAAGTTGATAAGGCAAAAATAGAGGTTATCTCAAGACTCCCTCCCCTACTTCTGTCAAAGGGGTGAGGAGTTTTCTTGGTCATGCCGGGTTCTACCGGCGATTCATTAAAGATTTTTCAAAAATTGTGAACCCGCTTTGCAAGTTGTTAGAGAAGGATGTCAAGTTTATTTTTGATGAGAAGTGCATGGAGTCTTTTGAGCTACTGAAACACAAGTTGACAACAACCCCTATAATCACTGCACCTAATTGGGATTTGCCTTTTGAACTTATGTGCGATGCGAGTGATGTAGCGGTTGGGGCGGTGCTAGGCCAAAGAATCAACAAAATGTTCCATCCTGTGTATTATGCTAGAAAGACTATGAATGAGGCCCAGAGAAACTACACAGTGACAGAAAAGGAGCTATTAGCTATTGTGTTCGCGATGGAGAAATTTAGACCTTACCTTATGGGGGCAAAGGTGATCATACACACGGACCATGCAGCTCTTCGGTATTTGATGACTAAGAAGGATTCGAAAGCAAGATTGATGAGATGGGTGCTACTCCTTCAGGAATTTGATTTAGAGATTGTGGATAGAAA
>NW_017686282.1:0-3693 GCF_001879085.1 Nicotiana attenuata | reverse complement strand
AAAAAGACCCACAAGATAATACGGGAAGCTGATAGAGCTGCCTCCCATTCTTCGGGGAGTGAGTATGCCCCATCCCCGGAGTATTACTTCTGAATCTGCTCCAACTCACATGTGTCTCTCGCTCCAATTGCATGACTCTCCCTCAGCTTTACCTACCTCCAAGGGACCAACTGATAAAAGCCTCAAGAAACCGGTGAATGTAGTTTTGGACTCGTCTGATGAGTCCGAAGATAGAATTGAGGAACAATACTCCACCTCCCCCACAGCTTCATTGTCTGGGGAGAGTGCAGGATACGGCAAGGGGGGTGAGCCCCAAGTTGGTGGTGTTGAGAGAACAAGAAAACCGGAAGCATGGGCTGATAGATTTGTAAGTGAAATAGCCTTCCACAGATTTCGAGAGTGGTGGCCCAAAAGAAAATTGATTCCGGAGAGGCAATTTATTGATTCTGATCTTCTTCCTCTAAACCCACATGTGCAAGCACAATTCCGTACTAGAGAGGGTTGGGGGTTCTTCAAGGAACGTTGCATAGTCGCAAATGAACATATGGTGAAAGAATTTTACTATAATGTTTATCATGTAGTGAAAGATTCAAAGGTGACACAAGTGAGGGACAAAGTGGTGATGTTTGATGGGAAGTCTCTGAACGAATTTTTGGGGTTCAACGAAAAGGACGAAACCCAATACTTAGAAAAGCTGGCAATGAAAGAAGAGGTTCGCTCGTGGTTGGCCCAGCACTTGGCAGCCCCGGGCACTGTCCCAGTTTGGTTGAAAGGAGGAGAGAAGATTTGAGAAACACGTTCAGTTTTGAAGCAAAGGGGTGGTTGACCTTCGTGTGTAGTAGGCTTGACCCCTCCACTCATGATCACACAGTTCCTATTCCTCGTGCAGTGTTAGTGGCTTCTATTATGGCTGGTTTTTTACCTCTGAATGTGGGCAACATCATGTCAAGAGTGATTTCTACGGTCGGGCAGGAGACCAACACAAACTACCCCTTCCCGAACACTCTTTCCCTATACTTCAGAGAATTAAAGGTAAAGAAGAAGAGATTTGATGTCCAGGTAGATCCAGTGGCCCCCTACTCATGGTACAGTCAGTTGGGTCCCGACAACCCAAAGAGGTCCAAAAAGCCTCAGGCATCCACTTCTACCGCACCTGGCCAGTCTGAGGAGCCAGCGGTTATTGAGCAGTCCACTGAGCCTTCCATCATCCCTGCTGCCAGTGAGACATTGCCTCAGGGCCCTTCTTCTATTGCTGGTCCATCTACTGCAGCAGACCCGGATGTCCCTTCATCGAAGACTCACAGGTTCACTGCCCACCAGCTTGCTCAGTCTCTAGCCAGTTTGAACAACTGGATGTCAGCTGCGACATCCAAGTTGTCAAGCTTGGCCACTGTAGTTCAGGCACAGTCAGCCCCTTCCACAGTTGAGATTCCTCCTTCTATTAAGGAGACACTGAGAAGATCCTGGCCAACCAGGAAAAGATGATGGAGACACAGAATGCCTTGGCTAAGGCAGTTGGAGCACACAGCACAACATTGGGTAAACTAGCTAGCGAGCACAGGAAATTGAGGAAGCAAAAGGCCTCTAAGGAGTCAGTGATGAAGCTGAGGGAGGATGTGGATAAGCTTTTGGCGGATCAGATGCCACTTGACTTACTTTTCGGGGAGCCTACTGTAGATCCAGCAGCAGTTCAGCCACAGCAGGAGGAGACTCCCAGGCCGAGGAAGAAAAGGAAACTCCCCAGCACTGAGGGAGTTGTGATAGAGGTGGCCCAGGTTCATGAGGGTACATCTAGTGTTCCACTGGTGGTTCAGCCTGTCCTTGATCCAGGTCATGTCCCAGCAGCACAGCAGCAACAGGTCGGAGACCAGTCTGAGGTCCCGGCTACTACAGAGGATCCAGGGACGACAGGAGACCCCAC
Organism: Nicotiana attenuata; assembly: GCF_001879085.1. Taxonomy (NCBI): domain Eukaryota; kingdom Viridiplantae; phylum Streptophyta; class Magnoliopsida; order Solanales; family Solanaceae; genus Nicotiana; species Nicotiana attenuata. Next base: position 1,772 of record NW_017686282.1, on the reverse strand, counting down.
GCATGTGGACTAGGCTTGAGGGGCCTTTCTATATCCTTTTACTCTGTTTTTGAGCTTATCTTGGTAGTTGGCATTGGGGACAATGCCAGCTTTTATTCGTGGGGGTGCGCCCTACCATTTTGATTCTGATACATTGGATGACTGTATATATTTATTTCATTTCTAGTCTATGTTTTGGATTGTCTTTGATTTTTAAATAGTTGGCCTGTATATAACTTTTAACTTTGGCTACTTTTAGATCATCCCCTTATATATTCTACTCCCCATTGTACATATTCATTCAGTTTTTCTATTTTCCTTCAAATTTTTCTAGTAGTGAGGCTCGTAGCCTTTTGTTTTGGTTTTAGTGTTTTCAATAAGCCCTTGGTTTTCTTAATGCCACGGTTCTTTCCAAGGGTAGTGTGTTGTGCGAACCGGGTGGCTCTTCCCAATAACAGATGGCGTGACAACCTTCTTAAGGGTTTGAGTCCGTTTTATTTTAATTTTTTTTCTTTTTTTGATTTTCAATATTTTGTAGTTAAGAGGACCTCAGGCAAGCTTCACTTGGGCCTAACACATTTGCCTTTGATCCCATGATCAAAGACATAATGTTGTGTTTAGGATGGTGAAAATTGTGGCCTTGAGACTCTTGTGTTGACCAAACAATCATCATATGGTCGTGTGGGGCCATTGTGCGCTTGAATTGGAACTAAGGTCGTTGTGGGCTCTCAACTCGATGTATTTAGCAAACCCTGAGTGTGTGTGGTGAGAATTTGAATTGTAAGTCTAAGCTCCAGGCTGATGGTCTAGAACTTGCCCTGAATGTTCGTTGAGGCGAAATCATAGGTGAAACTAGACTTGAGAAGTGAATATAGGCCCTCCTTTGTCCGAACGTCCAAATTTGAACAATTTCCATGACCTACCAATGAAATGATCCCTAGTTCAACCCTTTTGAGCCTTAAACCTTCTTCTTTCATGAACCAAAGCTACAAGCCTATACCCGTTCTCAAAGAGACCCTCTCTTGGCACCCAAATCTTCCCTTGAGCAATGGCAAATATCTAAGTTTGGGGGTTGAGACAAGAAAGGCATCAATGCGGTAAAGAGGCACAAAAGCAAAAGAAAATGGAGGCAATGAAAAAGAGAAAAAGACAAAAAGAAATACAAAAGTGAATAAGAACCGGAAAAGGGGATTCAAAGAAAACAAAGTGAAAAAGGTTGTGTAAAAGTAGAAAAAGGAGAAAGGTTTGAATCGCAAAAGAAAGAGTGACAATGTGTCTCTCTAACCCCTTGAAAGAATTGAAATACTCAAATGAGTCAAAAAGTATGCCATAATGAATCAAAAGAAGTGCTAAAGGGAAGATTGAACCTAAATGAACAAAAAAATGTTCTACCTTCACCCAAAAGCCTTCACAATGACTCCTCAAAAGCCCTATATGATCTTGAGTTGAGGGAAGCTTACATTAGTGGATACTTACATAAGGGGCAAGCATATGGTACCTAAAGCTGGACTTATGACCTTCTTTGTGAGAGAAATGAGTGAAAAATCCATCAACCTCAGGTTGTGTGTCATTACTCTAAAAGGTGAGTTTCGCTTAGGAAGAGTTGAGGATGTGTGAGTTTGGGTTCCACAATGACCAAGGTATTTGAGAAAAGTGCCTTGATGAAATGAGTCAACCCTTGATGCTCTCGTATCACATTCGATCCATAGTTCTTAAAAGCTTAAAAAATGTGTTAATGATGCATTCGTATTGAGGGCAATTGTTAGTCCCAATTGATGCGTGATGAGGCTTCC
>NW_017686281.1:5536-6382 GCF_001879085.1 Nicotiana attenuata | reverse complement strand
AGCAAAGACATGTATGCTCAAGCAATCAAAGAATAATTTCAAAAAGCATTTCACACTTCAAAAGAGACTCGGTATTTTTGAAAAAACGGCTCCTCTGTCAAAAACGCCGTAGACATGTAATTTTTGACCCTCCCCAAAATTTTACACATTTTAGCATAAATATTTAATTTAGGTTAGTATCGCTATTCTAAATATTGTTGACTCTTTTACTTTATTTTTATCACAAAATAATAAAAAAATTACAAAAAAAAAAATATTTTTTCATCTTTAGGTTAAAGTCAATTAGTATATTTATATTTATAGTATTATAACATTTGAAAATACAAAAAAAAATAGTTTCACGCGTAGTATTTAGTTTTATATTAGTTTATTTTATTTAGAGTGATTTTTATATTTTTATAGATACATTGTATTATTTGGTCTTTTTAGCCTAAGTTCAAACCCAAAACACATGGTCCTACCCAATAACCCTTAGCCCATTCTTCCCAACCCGTTAGCCCACTTAAGTGCAAGATTTAATCCTAGCTATCTATTTCCTTCTAATCCAATGGCCATAATCCCTTCCCACCTCCATTTAAAATACCCAATTATAGAAACCCTACCCTAAGTTTTCAATTCCTAGACCTAGACACTAAGCCAAGCAAAAGATCCCCCATAGAAAAGTCCTGACAGCCGCAATTCATGGACCCATAGAAATCGGCATATCTCACTTCCTCATGATCAAAAAACGAGACTTCACTCCAATTCAAGAGAACCAGGTCTAAATCCCTTTCGATCCCATCAGCTTCACCTCACCCCACCAAAGAGATATACACACATAGAGCAACAAAAAAGTGACCAAATTGA
>NW_017686281.1:0-1735 GCF_001879085.1 Nicotiana attenuata | reverse complement strand
TGTCCAGGTTGAATCTGATAATTTTAGTGACACGAATGAGAAGGATGAAGAAATCATGATGACAACAGGGTCGAGAAGAGGTCCTAGGAGAACACCTCGAAGGCATGAGCAGCCTCATCAGGTTTCCCATGACTCCCCTGAGCATTACTATCCACCTCAGAACACACAATACTCTGTTGCTCCACCTCAGTATGTTGGCCAGCCACCAAAACACCCCAGAAGGCGAGCACGAGCACCGCAAAATCCCCTCCAGCCTCCACAAAATTTTCAAGTGCCCTGTAACCCACATCCAAGCCAGTGATATAGAGAGGGATAGAGGTTGAAAGATAATTTCACACCAATAGAGAGAGTCTTATGCAAGCTTGTTTGAGAAATTAAAGCATTATGACATGATTGCACCTATTCCTCCAAATCGTGTGGACCCACGTGCAAGAAGCTTTGACCATTCTAAAAGGTGTGAATACCATTCCAATGCCCAGGGGAACAATGTTGAAAGCTATTATTGAGAAAATGTATGTCATGATCATTAAGGCTAGTTATTGATCGGCTGTTAAGTCCAAAATGTATGTCATGATCATTAAGGCTAGTTATTGAGAAAAAAAGAAAAAAAAGAGAAAAAAAAAATCTTCCTTCTGTCCTTCCGACAGGGGCATTTCTTGTTAATACTTGTTTCTTTGTATCATTTTGTCTTTCTTTTCAAATTCTTAAAACAAAAAAAAAATCAAAATCCAAAAATATTTTGTTTCGTCTTTTTAAGTCTTTCTTTCGAAAAAAGTCCAAAATCCAAAAAAGAGAGTTAGTTTATTTACTTTATTCCTGATCTTCCCGAACTACGCAAGATCTGATTCATGTTCCCACATGATACGTAGGCAACCCACATCAGGTTTGATCAAACGATTTTTAAAAAAAAAGAGAAAAAAGGTGAAAAAAAAGAGAGAGGAAGAATGATAATAATAAGGACTGACTGAGTCCATTCTGGCGTGTGTTTTGTTTTGAATTGTGAAGAAAGTTTGAGGTGGTTGGTTTATGGTAAGTGGCCAACACAAGATCCAAGGAAAAATGATAACTGACATCGAAGCAATTACAAGTGCTCAAGAGACTCAGGGTCAGAGGGTTCAACAAGAGTCTATTGTGGTTGAGGAAAGTAGAATACTGAAACAGCAAAAGACCAAAATGTGCCAAGCATGGGCCAATGGCCAAGGACAGCCTTGTCATGAGTCACAATTTGCTACCCGGCAAGAGCAGTACCACTCTCCTGAGTACCACTCGTACCTATTTGATTTTCCTGCAAAGATTGAGAAGCCTGCCCCAAAGATAGCACTGGAAGAAATGACCAAAGAGTGAAAATTTTAGAACAATGGTTGAAAAAGATGCAAGGGTTGGCAGGTCAGAAGAGTATTGCCTTCAAGGATCTATGTATGTTCCCCAATGTCCACTTGCCGCCTGGTTTCAAGACTCCCAAATTTGAAAAGTATGATGGACATGGAGACCTCATAGCCCACCTAAAAAGGTATTGCAATCAACTAAGAGGTGCGGGAAGAAATCAAGTAGGTTCCCCTAGCTTATTTTCGAAATCAAGGTTTTTGCTCCGTACACAAGAGTGAAAGGAGTTTCCCCCTTGCTTGATTTGGCCATTGTTCGGCACGCCCATGTACTCCTGGCAACTCTTCAGGCCATTTGCTTTGTTTGCTTCCAATCTCTTTTTGAGATTTTGTATAATCACGTTGTTTGTTGA
>NW_017686280.1:0-6382 GCF_001879085.1 Nicotiana attenuata | reverse complement strand
GTTTGCTTTACTTTCTTGTAAACACTAGTTCCCCATCCCATTTACCCCCATATGTTTGTAAGTGGGGACTCAGGGCATGGCAACAAGAATTGTTGCTCATGAACTGAGTTCTAACCCCCCCCCCCCCCAAGTAGGATAAAGGGTGTGCCAGTATGTCCCATTGCTGGGTATGCCCTTGCCTACTCCTTTCATGAGTCCTGCTTGTTATGAATCCCCATATCCCCACTCCCCCATGTATGCTGAGTTGAGGTATAGCCTGGCAGCATCCCTATTGCTGTCCAAGGCTGAACCTGACCTTCAATAGGTCTTAACTCCCCAAGTTCAACTGACAAGCTGGTCAGGGGTGTGCCAGCACGCCAAAATGCTTGGCATAACCACCAGCTTGCCATTTCCCCTCTACTGCACTTGCACTTACTCCTAGTCTCTATGTTCTGCCCCCCTCCTATGAGCCTTGCTTTGGCACCTCGAGTTCCCTCTGAACTTGGACATTTGAGGGTAGGCCCTTCCACACTGCACTATATTCTTAACTCTGCAATGATATTTGGGGTGTAAGCATTGCCTGGAATTCTTGAAGTTCCTTGGAACTTTGACACATCCCAAATAAGAGAAAGGCTTTGAAAATCCGATCCTGGAAGTTGGTTTATCTCATATTATTAGACTTTGAGTCCGAATTAGGCTGATTAGATGTAGATGTAATCAGTGATGTAATTTTTTTTATTATTTCCTTCTGATTCGCTTCGTCTGTAATAAGATTTGTAAATAACTTTGTAATAACTACTGGGGTATAGTGAAAGGGGATGGGACTGTATGCATGCCAAAGGGGTAGAAATCATGTCTATAGGATATTCACCCTTTAAATTCTGCATTTTCACATAGAAATCTTGTCTATAGGATATTCACCCTTTAAATTCTGCATCTCACATAGAAATCATGTTCATAGGATCATTACCTTCAAATTCTGCATTTTCACATAGAAATCCTATCTATAGGATATTCACCCTTTAAAATTCTGCATCTCCCACAGAAATCATGTTCGTAGAATCATTACTTTCAAACTCTGTATTTTCACGTAGATACCATGTCTATAGGATATTTACTCTTTAAAATTCTGCATCTCGCCTAGAAACCATGTTCGTAGGGTTATCACTTTCAAAGCCTGCATTTTTCATATAGATAACCTGCCTATAGGATCTCTACTCAAAATCAGTTACACCTAGAAAGCATGCCTATAGGAACTATCAGTTTAATCAGAATCGCCACTCGTTCCTAAGTTTAAAATCAGTGGCAATTTGTTTAACACTCGTAGAGCTTATAACTAATGACTTTTTTTTGCAATCAGTTATTCCTCTGTCCCTAGATTAATAGGTATCATGCCTATAGTCCCTGGTTAACATACAAATAGTTAGATAATTAATCAACTATCAGTTTTCGACAACTACAACTAAGCAGGACTAATCTGGACTCCCTATCTGGGAAATATGTGGTAAATCAATTCTTCCTGCGCTAATTTTAATTAATGACCTAAACAGTATGTGTAAGACATGCTAAACAATTCGTTTCTTTAAGTGAAGAGGCCTACTTGAGCCTTTAATTGTTCTTATTTCCCCATTAACTGCTTTATGTGTTTTGTTTGTCGCCCTAGAATTTTATCCTTTTAAAACCCCTGAAAGGCCAAGCTCCCTCCCTTTTAGGATTAGTAGTCCTAAACGCCTCAGGGACTGATAGGTGGGACGGGTAATAGCATGCAGTAGGTAACGATACCATGCCGCACTTAAATACCTTAACGGGGTGGGAAGGGTAGACATGGAGATGATGATCACATGATAACACTATGCGTACGATTGATTACCGGTGTTGTGTGGATGATCCATGTGTTTTACAAACCTAGGACCCCCTTTCCTTTATATGACTTTATTTAATATCAATAAAATTCTGTTTTTTCAACTACCCAAAACCCCCTCTTTAATTTTACTGCATTATTCCTTTTTCCCCTAAATTTTTCTTCTTCGTTTACTCAATATATTTATAAATTTTCTGCATTTAAATCCTCCCTCAAACAAATTGTAGATCATCTAGACCTTGAGTCCAACATGCTTGTAACCCTTAGTGTGAAGTTATTTGTATACTTATTTGCTTTAAAGTCACAACATAGCATGGCCGGGAACCACACTAGTGGATCTTGAGGGGTGCCTAACACCTTCCCTTCGAGATAATTTCTAGCCCTTACCCGAACTCTGGTTTTCAAACTCAAAAACCCTTAGTGTCCTAATGCACTTAATCATTAGGTGGCGACTCTTCAATTCCAAAAACCCAATTCCCACACGGGAATAGAGTTGTCTTCCCAAATATCGTAAACCCGATTTCGCGAGAAAAAGGGGGCGTCGACAACTATCACATTGCAATCCATATTCTCGTCTTCCATGAACAAGTTCCTCAAACCGGCCAAAGTTCTCCCTCTGCAGATCCCCATATTGTATCGGCCTGGTGAAAAGTCTGACCCAGATATGGCACTGGCTGCTCGAGAGGGTAATAAGGACCACGCCATGGTGGCGACCAATCATTATATTCTTGCCAGGTGTAAGGATATCCCAGCCCGAAAGTTGTGCCGTGACATTTCAATTGTATCGGTTTGGTAATGCCTTGGAGTTTCTTCTCAAGCCCTTTGCCGGGTTCATACCCAAACCATACCAGTATGCTCTCTATTTTGTTACTCCACCACTTGTCCTTCTCAATTGCGTTGACATGTTCAATGTGGTGATAAGTTTCTCCACCCAGCCTTCTTCTATTCTCGATAACCGGGATAGTTTGACTGGTGTAAATGGGGTTACTTCCATCTCCATGAATGATTACCTCCTGATGGTTCCATTCGAACGTCACGGCCTGGTGTAACGTTGAAGCCACAGCCCCAGTGGCATGTATCCAAGGTCGTCCCAATAGAAGATTGTATGTAGCTGATATGTCTAGTACTTGGAACTCAACATCGAACCAAGTTGGTCCCATCTGCAAACAAAGGTTAATCTCCCCAATCATGGCCCTTTGAGACCCACCAAATGCTTTCACGTTCATACTTCCTGCTCGTATCTCATGGAAATGTTTGCCCAACCTTTTCAGAGTAGTTAATGGACAAATGTTAAGGCTTGAACCCCCATCTATTAAGACCCTGGCGATGAATTTGTCCTCAAACTGTACTGTGATATGCAATGCCCTGTTGCGAGTTAATCCTTCAGGTGGTAGTTCATCCTCGTGGAAGGTGATCTTGTGACTCTCTAGTACTTGCCCTACCATGTTGGCCATCTCTCCACTGGTGATATTGTTGGGCACATAAGCTTCATTCAACACCTTCATCAGAGCACTCCTATGTGCCTCCGAATATTGCAATAACGACAGGATGGATATCTGGGCGTTAGTCTTGTTTAAATGATCAACGACAAAATATTCCCTCGCCTGTACTTTTCTCTAAAGATCATCTGGTCCAGTTTCAATGACAGGTTGTTTGGTAGCAGCCTCCTTGTTTGATCCTCCCAAATTTTTGGGTGTATAGATCCTTCCAATTCTGATCATCCCTTGTGCGGCACTAGATTCTTCCATCTTTGCTTTTCCATTTCGCCTAGCTTCGGCAACATAATCTCAAGGTCTAGCGTTGGACTTGAAAGGAAGTGTGGTTGCTACTGTCACTGTGAAAGGTGTGGCCACTTCTACCTCAAATGGAACAGGGGTGGCTGCAGGTGATGTTACTTCTACCTCAAATGGAACCGATGCGGTTATCTCAACCTCAACTGGCGGCTGTACCTGCACCATAATATGATTGAGCGTGATTGCGGGATTCTTAGGGTCGTCACCCTCTTTGATAAGTCCAATTGATCCCTCGGGATCCCACTCCTCGTCAGTTTCTATTACATTGATCCCTTTGCCCTTATGATCTGGAAGAGGATTGTTGTGGACGTTGGGTGCATCTTCCTTCACCTGTATGACCTTATTATCAATTAATGTTTGGATCTTATCTTTCAATGTCCGGCACTCGTAAATAGTGTGCTCCTTTCATACCGGAATGATATGCATGGGTTTTATTCGGGTCGACCCATTGAGATGAATTCTCCACTGCCACAGCGGGAATAGGGGTGACATAACCAGCAGCCTTCAACCTTTCGTACAGCTGGCCGATGGGTTCAGCTATGGCAGTGTACTGTCTGGGTGGTTTGCAATTAAAATTAGGTCTGGGTTTTTGATAGGTTTGACGGGTTGGAGGCGAATGGTAATAGGCTCGTTGGGTGTTATAAGTATGATAGGTGGTGGCGGGTTGAGAATATCTGGGAGGTGAGGGTTGATATGTAGGTGGATATTTCGGGCCTTGGGCCACCATTACTGCCCCTACTTCTTTCTTCTTCGATGTGCCACCGATCGCAATGCTTTGTTCGTGGCCTGCAGTGCCTCAAAATTCGTCACCATCCCGCTTTTAATACCCTCTTCAATCCTTTCTTCGAGTTTGATGATATCGGAGAACTTATGGTTCTCAATAACCATTAGCCTTTCATAATACTGTGGATCATGTGCCCTGACAAAGAACTTGTTCATCTGTTCCTCGTCTAATGCTGGCCTGACCTTGGCTGCTTCCAACCTCCACCGAGTAGCATACTCGCGGAAAGTCTCAGTTGGCTTCTTCTTTAGGTTCTGGATATAGAAGACATCCGGTGCATTCTCCGTATTAAACCTGAACCGGTCCATGAAATCTGATGCCATGCTCACCCAATTGGCCCACTTCTTAGGATTCTGGATTATGTACCAGGACAGGGCATCTCCGGTAAGACTTCTCATGAAGAGCTTCATTCGAATCCTTTCATCTTTTCCAACCCCCACCAGCTTGTCACAATAAGTTCTCAGATGAACATTGGGATCACCCGTTCCGTCAAACTTTTCGAACTTGGGAGGTTTGTAACCCTCCGGCAGTTCCACATCTGGTTGTATGCATAAATCCTCATAGTTCAGACCCTTTATTCCTTTACCTCCTTTAATACCCTAAACTCGACTTGTCAACTTCTTGAGCTCCTCGGCCATGTTCTTGATGAGCAGGTCCTTCTCAGCGGATTCTGGTGTATAGGAGATTGGTTGAGTGGAGTGAGGTAGGGTTTCCACGTATATGGGGTTGTTTTGGTGGGTGCCAAGGATTTGGGTGTAGTGGTGGTCGTTGGTTGAGTTTTGAGGATCGGGAATAGGTTGTGGTGTGTTTTGAGGAGTGTGATAGGTAGTGGTTTGTAGGTACTGGGTTGGTTGATGATGGTGTTGTGGAGGAGTTGGTACCGGTAGAGGATTGGGATTTTGAGGCGGTGTGGCATACTGATGGGGTGCGGGAGGATTTTGTGGACGTTGGTTTGGCGTATTTTGAGGAGGTGTTGGGTTTTGAGCATTTTGTTGGTTACTGTATGGGACGTTTAAGGTGAGGGAGAGGTTTGCCAAGTTGCGGACCTGCTCAAGTTCTCCTTGTAACTCCAGTATTTTCTGCTCCAATCGTAGGAACAAATCATTATGGGCCGAAGTACTCCGACCATCTGAAGTTTCAATATTCTCAGCATTTTCTTTTCGGATACTACTCAAATCATCCATCTTAGCTTTTCCTCTGCTTTTCGGATTACTCGGAGGAGGAGGAGGTGGAGGGCCTCTAGATTTGGTGTGATATGCTGACGATGTCAGTATGTGCGAACCAACCTTAAGGGATGGGAATAATAAAAATAAAAAAAAAACAAAAGGTAAACAAGTCAGTAAGGATTCTGAAAATGTTTGCATTATTTAAACACATATTGCGGGCATATAAATTCATGTCCTAATTTGGGAGCCTCGTTGTGCCCGAGGTAGGCCTAGCGACACGTTGATTTGGAGAATTTTTAGTGCCAATGAGTGCCTCATTTCATTAATGTAAAAATAGATGAATCTAAAACGACACTAAATAAGATAAGTCACTGATGGCACTTAGCCTTATTACATTTGAAAAAGTAAATAAACCTAATGTACTCGGTCCTAGAAGGACCTTCTCCAGGATTGATGTTTTTGGCTTCGCCGATCAAATTCCCCAGTTCGCGCAGGTTCAGCAATAGATATGCCCTTGCTAAATGCTCTCCTTCGCTTCCTTCGGCGTTCTAGTAATCGGTGACTCTCTCCCTCACTTTTCCCTCCAATTCCATCAGACTGTACTCCAGATATTCCAACCTTTCACTTGATCTAACAACCATCTCCCTCCATTCATCAATTAGTTCCATATTGGTCTTGTGTCGCTCCAAATGATCGGCCTCGGACTCGTGAACTCTTTTCCGCAGTTTGTTATATTTCACTTGTGCTTCGACGACTTCATCTATGGCTCTATTTCCTGGACCAACCCTTGGCTCAAATCTTC
>NW_017686279.1:0-6382 GCF_001879085.1 Nicotiana attenuata | reverse complement strand
GTTTAGAGTAGGTGATTTGGTGCTCTTGTTCAACTCTCGGTTACAGTTGTTTCCGGGAAAGCTAAAGTCAAAATGGAGCGGACCTTTTGAGGTGGTGTTTGTGACCCTGTTTAGTGACCTTGATTTGAAGAACAAAAATGGGGAGATTTTCCGGGTTAATGGTCACAGAGTCAAGCACTACTTGGGAAAGTTTGATGATAGCCATGTGGTGGCACTTGTTCATTTCAAATGATTGGATGGTAACATGCGTCGTGCCGCAACGTTAAATCAGGCGCTTCTTGGGAGGCAACCCATGTGTTTTTCTTCTTGTTTTTATTTAATTTTCATTGTAGTATAGGATTTATTTTTGGACTAACTGGTTGTGAGATGCTACAGGATGGTGTTGATACAGTGCAGGACATAGTGGACAAAAATATTCAGGTCTCTGAAGTTTTCAATGCGGCCGCACTACATTTAGTGCGGATCGCACTGAATAAAGGGTGAAAATAACAACTCTCTGAAGTTTGCCACCGCGGCCGTAGTCCATTTTGTGCGGCCCGCGGTGGACCATTGCAGCCGCATTCCATTTTGTGCTGACCGCAGTGGTTTCCTTCTCAAGCTTTGAAATATGCTGAGTGATGCGGACCGCAGTCGATTTTGCGCGGTCCGCACTGGGTTGGTAAGATGGGCCCCAGGTCCTTTTCTATAAATAGGGCCTGAGGCCCTCCTGTTACACTTTTCGAACCCTTGACTATCAGAACCTCTAAAAACACTGTTCATCGCTTCTTTTACTTGAAATTAACTGTTTGGACTTGATCATCTTCATTGCTTCTTACATCTGGTGACATCACATTCCCTTTAATTGTTTTAATTTAGTTATTTTTCTTTTACTTCTTGTTTCTTGCTTCTTCTCATGTTCTTCCCGTATTTTTTTCAATTTGGTAGAATTAGGTTAGTTAATTTCTTGATTAAAGTAGCATTAGGTAGTTAAAAACACTGGGTAAACACATAGGAACCTTTCTTAGGTGAAAAATTGGACTTAAAATCAAATTACATGGAGCCCTAAGTTAGTGTTGATTCTGAGCACTCAGTGCGGACCGCGGTCGATTTTGTGCGGACCGCACTGCTGAGTGTTGGTTCTCTGAAGTTTGGGGACTGCGGCCGCACTACATTTTGTGCGGTCCGCATTGGTCCCAATGTGGCCGCACTATATTTTGTGCGGTCTGCACTACATGGATACAAAGAGTGGGTAGTCTGAACCCCACCCCTGTGTGGACCGCATTACCATTTTGTGCGGTCCGCATTGACCTCTGTGCGACCGCACTCCATTTTGTGCGGTCCGCACTGCATAACTTCTACAACTGTCTCCAATTGTTTCTGCAACTCTACTCTTCACTACTTCTACTGATACTAACAAGCTTATTGGATTGTGTTTGCAGACAATGGTGAAACAACAAGGTAAAAGCTCTAAACAACCAGGCAGAGGAGAATCCTCCCGGGGAGGGAAACAGAAAGTGATAAGACTGACTCCTCAAGCTCGGCAAAATATTAAGAAGACAAGAAAGTTGATAAAAGCTGCTGATAGAGCTGCTTCCCAATCCTCGGGGAGTGAGTATGAGCCCTCCCGGGAGATTTCTTCAGACTCCGTGCCAGAGTACATCGAAGACTGGCCGGAGAGGTTCAGGCTAAGAGACACACCTCCAGCATCCCCCACTGCCCAAGCGTCAGTGAATGTCTTTTTTGGGTCGTCTGAAGGCCCAGCTGAAGGTAGTGGGGAATACTCCACCTCCCCCATATCTTCAGTATCCGGGGAGGGTGCAGTAGGAGATGAGGAGGAAGTAGGAGGAGAAGGAGATGTAGGAGAAGGGGTGAACCTCAGGTTGGCGGGGTTGATAGAACTAGGAAACTGGAGGCGTGGCAAGACCGGTTCGTGAGTGAGGTAGCGTATCGTAAATTTTGGGAATGGTGGCCGGTGAGGAAGTTGATCCCAGAAAGGAGTTTTGTGGATAGAGACTTGCTACATCACAACCCCAATGTGAGGAGGCAGTTTAGGGAGAGAATTGGCTGGGAGTACTTTTTGAGTGATTGCGTAAATGCCGATGAGCACTTGGTCAAGGAATTCTACGCCAACGTTGCCCACGTCAAAAAGGGCACCAAGGTGACCAAGGTGCGAAACCTGAAAGTATTGTTCGACGGGAAGTCAATAAATGATTCTGTTGGCTTTGATGAGGAGGATGAGACACTTTATATGGCAAAGATGGAATTGGGCGAGGAGGTCCGTCCTTGGTTGGCACAGTATCGGGCAATCCCAGGTACCACCCCCGATTGATTGAATGCGGGAGTTAAGATTCTGAGACGTAGTTTGAACTTCAAGGAAAAGGGGTGGGAAACTTTTGTGTGCAGCAGACTGGACCCGACTACTCATGAAAAATCCATCCCTCTTCATCGAGCAGTGTTGGTGGCTTCGATCATGGCGGGGTACCCAATCAATGTGGGAAATGTAATGTCTAGGATAATCACAATTGTGGGCAGTGAGCATGACAGAAACTACCCTTTCCCCAGCTTTCTCACCATGTACTTCAGGGACCTAAAAGTTGACAAGAGGCCATTCGACATAACGGTCAAAGCAGGCCCCATTCTCTTGGTACAACATGCAGGCGGATGACAACCCAAAGAGCAAGAACTTTAAGGGAACAGCTACTGCTCCAACTGGCCAGTCTGAAGAGCCAGTTGTCGTAGTGTCTCCTACTCAGCCTGCCTCCACTTCCACAGACATCCCTCTTGGCCCATCCACCTCAGCAGATCCGGAAATTCCCTTCTCCCGAGCTTACCCAGTGACTGCCCACCGACTGAGCCAAGCTCTTCTCAGTATCAACAACTGGATGCAGACAGCGTCATCCAAGTTGTCTATCCTCACTAACAGTAGAGGCTCAGTCGACTCCTCTACCTCCGCAGGTCCCACAGTCCATAGAGGATGCTCTGAAAGAGATTCTAGACAACCAAAAGAAAATCCTCGAAAACCAGAAGGTGCTCACCACTGCTGTTGATTCACATAGCAAGGCTCTCAAGGATCTTGCTAAGGAGCACAAGAAGTTGAGAAAGACACGAGCCTCCAAGGAGTCCGTGAAGGAGCTGAGGATTGATGTTGACAGGTTGAAGGCAGACCAGCTGCCTTTGGATTTACTACTTCAGGACCCTGCACCAGTAGCTCATCCCCAGCCAGAGCAGTCTCAGAGGCCTCCTAAGAGGAGGAGGATGATTCCCCGAGCGGACGATGCAGTCATCCAGTTGGCAGACCCACCGGAGGCCTCCTCCAGTCAGCCACAGGATGCACCTCAGGAGCTTGTCCAGGCTCAGGTCCCAGCAGCAGAGCAGTAGGCCACAGGGAACCAGTCTGAGGTTCCCGAGCACAGTGAGGACCCAGGGACCACTCAGGAACCCATGTAGACAGACAGGCCATAGGGAGTCTCTATATCCTTTTCCCTTATTTTTGGGTGCTTATTTGGTTTAGTTGGCATTGGGGACAATGCCATCTTTCATTTGAGGGGGTAGGTCCTACTTTTTTGGATTTGGATGATTGTATATATTTGATACTTTTTATGCTTTCTTTAGTTTTCATCTTTGGTTTGTATATAATTTTAACATTCGTTACATTTCTCGCACTTTTATTTTACTTTGGGTCTATATATAAAGTTATGTTACATTGTACATATTCATCCCATCTATTGTATATTCAATCAAATCCCCTCTTTTATATATTCATTTCACTTTCCGCAATTTTTCGGTCTTAGCTTCTTATTTATGTTCGTAGCTTCTTGTTTTGAACGTTTGTAATAAGCCTTTGGTTTTCTTAATGCCACGGTTCTTTCCAAAGGTGGAGCTTGTGTGAACCGGGTGGCTCTTCCCAATGATAGATGGCGTGACAACCTTCTTAAGGGTTTGAGTCTGTTTTTCTTTTTTTTTGGCTTTTTAGTAGTTAGTGGTTAAGGGTGCCTCAAGCAAAGCTTCACTTGGGCCTAGCACATTGCCTTTGATCTCATGGTCAAAAACAAATTGTTGTGTTTAGGATGGTGAAAGTCGTGACCCTGAGACTCTTGTGTTGACCGATAATCATCAAGTGTTTTTTCGGGACCATTGTGTGCTCAAATCTCATCTAAGGTTGTTGTGGGCCCCCGACTCTGTGTCTTTAGAAATCCCATAGCGTGTGTGGTGACAAATTGCATTGCAAGTCCAAGTCCCGAGCCATTGGTCTAGAACTTGCCCTGAATGTTTGTTGAGGCGAAATCCTAAGTGAATTTTGACTTGAGACATGATTATAGGCTCTCCTTGATCCAAATGATAGCTTAAACACTTTCATAGCCTACCAAAGATAAAATCCCTAGTCAACCCTTTTGAGACTTAAACCTTTTTCCTTCAAGAACCATGATACAAGCCTTACCTGTTCGAAAATATACCCTTTCTTGGCGCCCATCTTTCCTAGCACATAGGCAAAAGTAGAAAGTTTGGGGGAAGAGACAAGGATTGCAACAAAGTGGTAAAAAGGTACAAAATGAAGAAAAGGAAAGGCAATGAAAAAGAAAGAAAAGCAAAAAGACAAAAAGAATACTCAATGTGGAAAAGAATAAGAAAAGGGATTCAAGAAAAGCAAAGAATGAAAGGTGTGGAAAATTGAGAAAGGAAAAAAGATTTGAAATGTATAAAAAAAAGAGTGACAGTGTGTCTCTCTTACCCCTTGAAAGAAGTGAAAATACTCAAAGAGTCAAGTGAATCTGGGCCAAAATGAAACAAAAGAAGTTCTTAAGGGAAGATGGAACCTACTTAGACCAAACATTGCCTACCCGGAACCAAAAGCCTTCACTATGTCTCCACAAAAGCCCTATATGATCTCTAGTTGAATGAAGCTTACATTAGTGGTGACTCACATAAGGGGCAAGCATATGGTACTTAGTGCCGGACTTGTGACTTTTCTTTGAGAGGGATGAGTGAATTTCCATTAACCTCGTTATGAGTGCCACTATTCTAAAGGTGAGGTTTGCTTAGGGAGAGCCGAGGATGTGTGAGTTTGGGTTCCACAATGACTAAAGTAATATAAAGAGTCCATTGATGTGTTGAGTCAACTCTTGATGCTCTTGTGTCGCACTTGATCCATAGTGTTTTAAAAGAGTAAATGTTGTTAATGATTCATGTGTATTAAGGGCAATTGTTAGTCCCAATAGATGCTAGATAAGGTCACTTTAGGATAGCTGAATTGTCTTAGATTTTCTCTTAAGGGGTGGGTCTTATTTTGTTTGCTTGAGGACAAGCAAAAGCTTAAGTTTAGGGGAGTTGATAACTAGGGATTTTGATACATTTTATACTCCTCCTTGCTTATGTTTTGATTAGAAATTTGTACAAATTAGTCCCAAAAGGCTCACAAGTTGTGCTTGATTGCAGGTTTGATCAACAAAGTGACAATATGTGAAAGGTTAGCTCAAAAAGGAGTGAAACTTGCACAAGTACCAAGACAAGACAAAGCTCAGGCAAAACAGGTCCAATGCGGCCGCACACCATTATGTGCGGTCCGCACAACTGAGATTCAGAGAAGGTGATTTCCAGGCCAACAGGCAATGCGGCCGCATGAGATTTAATGCGGTCCGCATTGGAGTCACTGCGGCCGCACTCGATTTAGTGCGGTCCGCAGAGCCAAGGATCAGAGAAGTGCCAGTTTTGAGTTTGAAGCCAATGCGGTCCGCGCTCCATTTCATGCGGACCGCACTAGAAGCCACGGCGGCCGCACTCGATTCTGTGCGGTCCACATTGCCTGAGTTCAGAGAGCTGAATTTTAAGTTCAGAGCCCTAGTGCGGCCGCACACCATTTTGTGCGATCCGCACTAACCCCGCAGGGGTATTTTTGTCCAGAATTTTCAGCTTAGTATAAATAGCTTCTTTTCCATTTTTAGGTTAAGCAGATAGTTAGTACTGAAGGCTGCGCTCGTGGGTTCAAATATTTTAGCTGTTTTGAGTAATTTTAGCTTCATTTCAACATTGAATCTTCAAGTTTAATTTAGCAATTAATTAATATGAGTTTTTCTTCATCTATTTCTTTGTTTCTTTCTCTAATTATGAGTAGCTAGACCCATCAGCTAGGGTTATGGCTCAACCCTAGTGTGGGTAATTGATGGGTCTTGTATTTTAGAGCTCGATTGACTATGGGTGTTTGATATTTGGGCTAATTCCATATTTAATTGCTAAATTAGTGGTTGCAAACACTAGTTTGTGTTTAGTTGACTTTTGCTCTTCTTGAGAAAGAGAGCCTAAGTCTCTAGAATTAGTCCAACAAGGAATTGGGACGTACTCAAGAGAATTGATAGCCCCAATTAAAGAGTTAAACCGAGAGATCGTAATACCCGACTTGATCCTCAAT
>NW_017686278.1:5355-6382 GCF_001879085.1 Nicotiana attenuata | reverse complement strand
TGAGGGCAATTGTTGGTCCCAATTGATGCTTATCGAGGTTACTTTAGGATAGGCAGGATTTAACTGGTAGTTTTCCTATGAGGGATAGGTCTTGTTTTATTTGCTTGAGGACAAGCAAAGGTTTAAGTTTGGGGGAGTTGATAACTATGATTTTTACATGTTTTATACCCATTCTTGCCTAAGCTTTGTGCGTGAATTGCCATAAATTAGTCCCAAAATGCTTACAAGTTGCGCTTGATTGCAGGTTTGAATAACAAGATGACAATTATCACAGATCGGCTCGAAAAGGAGTGAAATCTGCCAAGTGTGAAAGTCAAGTGAAGTGAGGATCAAACAGACCCAGCGCGGACCGCACTGCTTTGCCACGCGGCCACGCTGGAGGTTCAGAGAGTTGGGATTTTTACTTGTGACCTGCGCGGTCCGCGCTCACCCTGACGCGGTTCGCGCCTGAGGAGCTTTAGAAGACCATAACATGCAAAGGCAAACCCACACGGCCGCGCACCAAAACAGTGCGGTACGCGTGGGTGAGATTCACAGACTTGTCATTTTGGCCAATTTCTCTACGCGGCCACGCCCCAATTCTGCGCGGTCCGCACTCCTCGGTCAGCGCGGCCGCGCGTCCTTTGGCGCGGTCTGCGCCCTGCTTGAGTGAGAATGAAGCCAAGCCCTATGCGGCCGCGCTGCATTTCTGCGCGGTCCGCGCCAGCCCCGCAAGGGCATTTTTGTCCAGTTTTTCTATCCTAGTATAAATAGAATATTTTACCAATTTCCAGTGAAGTTTTGTATCAGATATAGCTGCTGCACTCGTGAGACTCAAGTTTTAGCCTATTTTGGGCAATTTCATCTTGTTTTGTCGTGGTTTAACATTGTAGTTAATTAATATGTTGATTTCATCTATTATTTCTTCAATTTCTGCTCCTTTCATGTCTAGCTAAACCCATTAGCTAGGGTTGTGGCTCAACCCTAGTGTGGGTAATTAATGGGTGTGATTGTGTAATGCTTGAATGATGTTGGGTGTTTGCTATTT
>NW_017686278.1:0-3391 GCF_001879085.1 Nicotiana attenuata | reverse complement strand
CCCAAGTATGCATAAAGCATATAAACTACGGTCTCAGGCCCAAATACAGGTGTTCAACATTCAGGAACTGAGAATCAAACTGCAATACGTGATAATGAAATTCTGAATCACACAGAGTTATATGATACTAGAATATTGGATCACAATGAGTTACATAATACTGGAATACTGAATAGGACTAGACTCAGACATGTATTCTTGAACTGATTATTAACACTGAAACTTCAACTGTTTATGACATACTGAGTAAGCTATACTGAGACTCAGGGACATCAAACCCAAGTCTATATTGAATACGGAATGAGCTCAAAACGTTCAGAATGAAAGTCATGAACGAGTTATGAACCTAGAGAATAGAAGTTCTACAACTATTCAAGGAACTAGGCTTAACTATATTTCTGAGGCAATTGATAACCTGGTAAAAGAAACGTAATGTAGGGAGAACCATTAACATTCCCAAACATAGAGAATTAGCCTCACATACCTTAAATTCATGCTCTTGAGCATAATAAAACATTTGCAACCCTTTCAACTTCAATCTATATCAATATAAGTCAAAGGAATTCCAAATTAGCAACAATAGTCATGTTTTGGTCACTTAGGCATTTTATCAAACACTCGGTGGCATAAAGCTTCATAGCCCTTATTAATGGTGTTTCTACATCCAATAACCCAATCTCTTGCTCCTAAATGAATTCTAAAGTCTCAAATGGTTATAAACAACATTATTCTTTATCACCCATAAGGTAATCAACACCCATAACCAATAATAACCAATCAACAACCCAAACCTATCACCGTTCATGCTTTTCTACCAAACCCATCAACTCATATCTCATGAAGTAGAGTCTATAATCATTAATTCAATGATAGAATCAACTAGAGGGTGAAGATATTACCTTTTTGACGTTCAATCTTCTTGAATTCGAGTTCTAGGGTTTCTTCTCTCAACAATGGTGTCCCAATCAAATATCTAATGATATGGAGGGTTTACCCATATTAATAAGATGTTGGGAAACTGAAATTAAGTTAGAAATACTATTAGAACTTACCTTGGGTGGTGGAGGGACCCTAAAGGAGTTAGGTTTTTGAGAGCTTTACTTTCTAGAGCAAGTTTTCATGTTTTGGGGCTGTGGGGGACGAAATAGGGCTAAAAACGACTTCTCTAAGTCGTCCACCGTGTCCCGATAGGCGCAGCCGCGGTCCCGACACCGTTAAATTGCAGGAATGTTGCCTCGCCACCGCGGTCGCGGTAAAACGCTGCGGACCGCGATGGTTGCATATCATTCTGTAAAACGGGCATAAACTTTTGCACAGAGCTCTGTTTGGGCTCCACAATATATCATTGGAAATCTATTTCAACGTCCTACAACTTTCATGCTTTGAGTTTTCCAAAATTCCTTACACATTTCACTAAAACCTACAGGAAGATGGACCTTCAGCAAATTTAGTCGATTTTGTCAAATCTTATGCACCTCACTCTCCGTCTTGATTCCAAGACAATTATTTTCACCCATAATCATCCTGATGGGACTTCATATGTCCAAAATATAACCTTACTACTCCTTTAGCTCATTCATACCTAATCCGAATATGCGGGGTGTTACATTATCTCCCCCTTGGGATCATTCGTCCTCGAATGATTGTCCTGACTGTAAGTTCTGCTAACTCCGGACCTTAAACGGGTCTGGTGTAACGATGAACTTGCATTAACACTTGCATTCTAAACATAATGAATACATTATTACTGAACTGTTGAGATACTGAACTGAACTGCATTGACTGAATATTGATCTGCCATAAATACGTGAATACTAAACATGGATATCTGAATATTGAACTGGCACGAATAATTGAATATTGAACTAACATCACTATCTGAGTACTAAGTTGGCATGAATATCTAAGTATTGGAGTGACATGAGTAGCTGAGTATTGAACTGACTTGAATATCTGAATATTGAACTAACATGAGTATCTCAGTACTGAACTGACATGAGTATCTTATTACTAAACTGGCATGAGCATCTGAGTACTGAACTGACATGAGTATTTGAGTACTGAACTGGCATGAGTATCTGAGTACTGAACTGACATGAGTATTTGAGTGCTGGAAACTTGAATGTTATAACATGACGCGTGAAATACTGGCTGTACCACCACTAATTATGGTGGCAACTCCAACTCATAAGCTAAGTGATCGATCCTTCGCAAGATTCTATATGGCCCAATATAGTAGGGTCTACGCTTTCCCTTCTTCCCAAATCTCATAATGCCTTTCATAGGCAAAACTTTCAGAAACACCCAATCACCAACCTGAACCAACCAATTGGCGATCTACACATTCTCCCATACAGAGTTTCGCACGGTGCCATCTTGGTACTGAAATGGTAGGTGTTATTATTAGCAAGGTCAATGAGAGGTATTTTATCATCCCAATTACTTTTAACATCAAGGACATATCCTCAACTGTTTAAATAAAATGCTCTTCTTGGCCATAAAGGTTACGACGTTCTTTTTCACGTCGTTCAACTAATAGATCTCCTTGGTCATGATGCATATTGGGGAACCTGGATGGAAAGAATACCTAGAACTATGGGCTTTTAACATGATCTTCCCTCTTTAAGTCCATCTATGTCTGGAACACACAATCTGTCCTAGTACCTCAAAGTACCATCACCTCCCCCTTATTCAAAAGCCATCGTCTTATACTTGTGAATCTCCTCTTTCAACTGCAATACGTAGGGATCATCAAATTGTTTCTCCTTCTTAATGGCTACTAAGGGGGAACAATTCATGTTCTAGACAACAACTCCGTCATCTTTAAAGTTCGAAGTCGACTCCTATCTTGGCTGGTGAACTTCTTTTACTAGAGTCCTCTTATCTACCTCAATCATGAGTTATACTTCCCACACTTTATCTTCTTAAGAACTTCCTGAAAACACTTATAGAATTGTTGTGAGCTAAGTCTTTAACCAGTACGTCGAAGACTAGAGTCTCGTGCAATGGCACTACCCTCGTGATACATAACTGGGCATGATTTTATTATTTTCTGTGATCACTTTATCATCAATAACTAAACTCGGTGATCATTCTAATCACTTTGTTTTTCTTACACATGCTAGACATAATCCGTGTGGTAATTATACAATTTTCCTCATTACCAAATTGATTTTCTTTTTCATATCCCATGCTAACTATTCGGGTTTCAAATCTCTAACTTGTGACGACCCGACCCGTTGTCTCATGTATTACTCCTCCGTTTTCCCCGTTTATTGCTTCCTTAAGTTTCTCTATCGGCATGTGGTGTGTTAGAGTTGATTCGGATTGATTATGATAAGAAATGAGTCACTTAGTCTCTTTAAGGAAGGCTTATTTTGGAAAAGTCAAC
>NW_017686277.1:5533-6382 GCF_001879085.1 Nicotiana attenuata | reverse complement strand
AAATGGGTCCTCCTGCAGAGGAGGATGGCTGACTACTCGGATCTACCTGAGAAGAAGAACCCAGCTTTCTCTTTTTGCTCTTCACCGCGCCGCCCTCTCCTCTCTTCTTCAACGGATGCAGCGGCTTTCCCGGAACTATCCAATTGTCCCCTGGAGCCTCTTCCACCCCAGCAAGCTGGCACAGCTCAGTGATGAGCGATGGGAATATCAATTAAGGACTGTTCTGCATCCGATACTCCCTCAGTTCATTGATGAAGAGCTCACCAACATTCAGCTGAATACCGTCAAGGATGCAGGCTATCATCTGAGCTCTTGTGACCGGGACGTTCCATATGTTTGAAACAGGAGAGATACGGATGCATATGATGGCCAGCCATATCTTCGCTTCGGTAGTGAATTCTTTTGATGTGATCCCCTTCTTCTCAGCTGCCCATGGAACATCTGCACCCGGGCATAATTTGGACACCAACCACTCCCCTGACGCACAGTCTTTTTGCTTGAATGGGGTCATGTCGTGGTTTGGCAAATGATAGAAGTCATTCACAGCTTCAGCCCCAAAGTGCACCATTTTGCCCCGAATTCTCATCTTGGGCTTTTTTAACTTGATGACTGGGAGGTTGGCGTAAAACTCCCTCACCCATTGCTCATTTGCTCGGCAAGGTTGAGGGGCAAAACAGTTCCATCCCATGTCCATTAGCCTTTGATAGAACTCGGGAAGACGTTCCTGGACATCGTCCATCACTATACCGCTTTCCGGGAGCACCTTCTTCGAGATCAGGTTTTCAAAGTACCGTTCTTGACACTCCAATGACAAGAAACGGTCTTGGTCAAAGTTTTGTTCAGCTTCCA
>NW_017686277.1:0-3504 GCF_001879085.1 Nicotiana attenuata | reverse complement strand
TCCAATCCCTGAGTTGAGCATTAATCTGAGAAGAAAAGTGAATACTCTTGAGGATGAGGCAGCCAAACAGGCTAAGGATTTCAAGGCTGACAGGGACGGGCCCCAGTAATTGAAGCTTTAATGTATTCTTGATTTTTAAAGCATCGAGTCTGTATTTTTTTTTATTTTGAGTAATGAAAAATTGAAAATTCCCAAAAATGGTTTCCTTACTTTTCGCATTTATTTTTTCAAGAACTACGCTTGATCAAAACAAAAAACAAGAGAGGAAAAGAAACAAAAGAGAAAGAAAATAAGAAAACCGAGAGGAAGAAACAATGGCAAACGTCTTAGAGTCATGGAGATGTGGGATGCATGGACTAATGGAAGGGAGCCTCCAAGTGATATTCCCGGCTTTCGCGAACTGTTCCCTAGATCAGGGGGTACCTCTAATAGTGTTCACATCCGGAACAGTCCCCAATATCTTTACCGCTCCCCCATGCTCCGCCACAACACAACCCGCACTCCCAAAACCAACAGTGATCCTATTGCTCATTTTAAGAAATACTGCAATCAGTTGCGAGGTGTTGGAGGAAAAGAAGAGTTACTCATGGCTTATTTTGGAGAGAGTCTGGTTGGTATTGCCTCCGAGTGGTATCTGGATCAAGATATCTCTCAAGTCTTTGGAGAGCTTTAGGGAGTATGCAATCAAATGGCGTGAACAGGCTTCAAGGGCAAAACCTCCAATGGACAACCGTATGCAGTCATGAATGCTCAACCTTTTGTACGACCGTAGCAACATGCCAATAGAAACCAAGCTCCATTTCCCATAATTGCCATTGCTGATGCGGAGAGAAAACCAAAAGCTTTCCCGAAACAAGACAAAAGGGAGAAAAAGAAAAAAACCACCCCTCCAAAGTCGGAGAAGAAGATTAAAGTTGAAACTGGGGCAACGCCTCCCAAAGATGTTGTTCTCTATGTTATCGAAGGAAATGATCCTGAAGCAGCCGTGAATGCAGACGCAGTTAAAAAGGTACTATGTCTAGGCTTTCTGCAGCAATGACTTTGTTCAATTGGGATGACGAAGGCTTTCATTCTCGCTACCCAAACACTATCAACCCTTTGCAAACCCTTTAGAGCCAGTCACTCTTTTTTGTACTAACCCTACTTTAGGAAACCCAAAAAATAGAAATAGAAATAGTAAAAAAAAAAAGAAAAAAAAAAATAGAATGAATGAAAAAATAGTAAAAAAAAAAAGAAAAGTAAAAAAAAAACAAAAACAAAATAGGAAAAACAAAAATAAAACAACAAAAACAAAATGTTTCCCTGAACTACGTCTGACTTGATTCCGAAAGGATACGTAGGAAGCCTCTCTCTGGGGTTCAGTCACACCAAAACAAAAATCCCAATTTCCCCAAAAACTGAAACTGGGGCAGATGATATAATGGCTCGGCAATGAGCCCACCCAAATGGTTCCAAAGTTGTAATTCCATCCAAGATTCTTTTTACCCAAAAAGCCTTGTCCAAGTCCTTCCGATCAATTGGCAAAGGCGTGGGAATTGAAAACATCATTGTTGGAATCTGATGTAATCAAATTGAGAGAAATAAAATAAGAGAGTCTTATCGGTGAAAACCTACGGGCACCATAAGGCGACGGTGATTAGAGAAATTGAAAATGAGAGAGTCCGCATAGTGAAAACTCGTAAAGAGCACTATCGGGCGACGGTGAGGAGAGAAATGAGAGAGGTCGACTGGTGAAAACCCGCAAAGGGCGCCATCGATCGAAAAGAAGACATCTCCCACCATTGAAAGAGTCCTGGCAAGATTCCCTGGATCTGAAACACGGGTCAATGAGTTTATGAGAAGTGTGGAAAGTTTGTGCGGGTCAGGCATCCAATCCAAGAAGCATGTCATGTCTATTTGAAGCCTGCGTGCACCCCAGATAAGTCCTTCTTTTCTCCCCGAAAGGGACGCTTCTCTTTAAATTCATTATCTTGCCTTTTGTCTACTTTTTCCTTGAAATCCCTCTCGGTCTAACTTTGTTCCCGAAGTTAATACAAAGAAAAGGTGGCAGGACTGGCTTTACAGGGGTCTCCCTAACAAAATCTAAAGAAAAGTACCCAGCCTCAGCGGGTGCATCAAGTCAATCCCTACTGGCCATGATGGCGGATGCTTTGAAATCAAAGTTATTGAAAGAGAAAAGAAAAGTCAAGGACAAAGGTCTTAAAGGCAGAATAAAGTGAAAAGGGTCGAAGCCCCACACGGGCGAGTTATCATGAAATCCTGAAAGTTGAGTACTGTAGTTTGAAAGAGAGGGGAATCTTCAAAACCAGCAAGTAACAGAGGTTCTCGACATAAGCTAGGCCGGGATCAAGCAATCAAGGCCACAAAACCAACCACCATTTCAAACTAACAATTGTTCTTTGTTTGAAAATTGAAATAGGTGCAATCTAGGCAACCGCGCAAAAGCAGGTGCAGCCAAAAGAAAAGAAACGCGCAAGTGCTGAAACAGCTTTGCAGCAAATAATCAATGCAAAAGGGAAGTTTCCTCCAAGTTCTTTCCTGCATCTTATCAAAAATGAAAAAAAAAGAGAAAAAGAGATAGCAAAAGAATCCCAAAAAAAAGGATAGTTTAGAATTCCCAATATCAACCTTTTACTTGGTTTTGCTAACATTAGGGCTCCAATCCCTGAGTTGAGCTTTTTACCTTTTAGACAACATTAGGGCTCCAATCCCTGAGTTGCGCCTTTTAGACATAGGGCCTCCATTCCCTAGTCGCCTTTTGCCAACATTAGGGCTCCAATCCCTAAGTTGAGCTTTTTACCTTTTAGCCAACATTAGGGCTCCAATCCCTGAGTTGCGCCTTTTAGACATAGGGCCTCCATTCCCTAGTCGCCTTTTGCCAACATTAGGGCTCCAATCCCTAAGTTGAGCTTTTTACCTTTTAGCCAACATTAGGGCTCCAATCCCTGAGTGCCTCCATTCCCTATTCGCCTTTTGCCAACAGTAAGGCTCCAACCCCTGAGTTGAGCTTTTTACCTTTTAGCCAACATTAGGGCTCCAATCCCTGAGTTGAGCTTTTTACCTTTTAGCCAACATTAGGGCTCCAATCCCTGAGTTGAGCGTTTTACCCTCTAGCCAACATTAGGGCTCCAATCCCTGAGTTGAGCATTTTTACCCTTAGCCAACATTAGGGCTCCAATCCCTGAGTTGAGCATTTTTCCCATTAGCCAACATTAGGGCTCCAAATCCCTGAGTTGAGTATTTTTCCTTTAGCCAACATTAGGGCTCCAATTCCTGAGTTGAGTATTTTTCCCTCTAGCCAACATTAGGCTTCCAATCCCTGAGTTGAGCATTTTACCCTTAGCCAACATTAGGGCTCCAATCCCTGAGTTGAGCGTTTCACCCTTAGCCGACATTAGGGCTCCAATCCCTGAGTTGAGCATTTTTCCCTTTAGCCAACATTATGGCTCCAATTTCTGAGTTGAGCATTTTTCCCTTTAGCCAACATTAGGGCTCCAATCCCTG
>NW_017686276.1:5590-6383 GCF_001879085.1 Nicotiana attenuata | reverse complement strand
AACTAAAATAGAAATATACGTGACGTCGTGTCCCCGATTCGGCTTGCATGCATATATAGTACCTGGACTGAGTGTAGGATCCGGGCTCGCACACTGCAGCGAATGCTACGATGATATTGCGCTTGGGCTGTAGGAGCCCCTCCGGAGTCTGAACCCCCACAGTGAGCGCGGGTACCCAAATGGATCGGGCTGCGCGCTGCAGCGGTCATGTGCATTGCATTGCATTCATGCATTTATACCTAATTGTCTTAATTGTCCTGGTATTGTTGTTGTTTCATCGTTTTATGTGCTGAATCGCTGATTATAGCTTTATATTGTAATATTTCGGAATTTCTTACTTTCAGCCATTATATATGTTTATTACTCACTGAGTTGGAAGTACTCACTTTACTCCCTGCACCATGTGTGCAGATTCAGGTGCTCCAGAGACTTAGTGGAGCTGTTTGCTGTCTTCTTGGATTTCGGTTTAGGAGTTGTTGAGGTAGCTGCCTGACGTCCGCAGGACCCGACTTCTCCCCTTTATTGCATTTGTCTTTCCCTATCCTAGACTTTCTTTATTACTATGAATATATTACTCTGTTACATTTAGAGGCTCTAGACTCGTGACTCCAGATCTATTGGGGGAATATTTGGTATATTCGTTATTATTTTTCGTACTATTTTATCTAGTTCCGGATCGAAAACTTGATATTTACTATTTTAATCATATTATTTGTTAACGGATTGCGAATTTGGGTTGAGAGTATTTAATTGGTCGGGCTTGCTTAGCATTAGTGTTGGGCGCCATCACGAC
>NW_017686276.1:0-1196 GCF_001879085.1 Nicotiana attenuata | reverse complement strand
AGGAGAGACTTCGTACAGCTCAGTCGCGTCAGAAGAGTTATGCGGACCGGAAGGTTCGAGACGTATCCTACATGGTGGGCGAGAAGGTCTTGTTGAAGGTTTCGCCTATGAAGGGCGTTATGAGATTTGGAAAGAAAGGAAAGTTGAGTCCACGGTTCATTGGTCCTTTTGAGATACTTAGGAGAGTTGGGGAGGTGGCCTACATGCTTGCTTTGCCACCCAGCTTGTCGGGAGTTCACCCAGTGTTTCATGTTTCTATGCTCCGGAAGTATGTTGGGGACCCGTCCCATGTGTTAGACTTCAGCACGGTTCTGTTGGATGATGACTTGACTTACGATGTGGAGCCAGTGGCTATTTTGGGTCGTCAGGTTCGAAAATTGAGATCAAAGGATATAACTTCGGTAAAGGTGCAGTGGAGAGGTCGGCCCGTTGAGGAAGCTACTTGGGAGACTGAGCAGGAGATGCAGAGCACATATCCTCACCTATTTCAGACCTCAGGTATGCTTCTCGACCCGCTCGAGGACGAGCGTTTGTTTAAGTTGGGGAGGATGTGACGACCCAACCCGTCGTCTCATGTATTACAGCCCCATTTCCCCCATTTACTGCTCTTTCATGTTTTATTATCAGCAACGGGTGAGTTAGAGTTTAATTGAATTGGTTTGGATAGGAAATGAGACACTTAGTCTCTTTAAGGAAGGTTTGGTTTGGAAAAGTCAACCGAACGTTGACTTATTAGTTAGAAGGCTCGGATGTGAATTCCGGTGATTCGGTTAGCTTCGGGAGGTGATTTGTGACTTAGGAGTGCGATCGGAAGTGATTTCGGAGGTCCGGAGTAGAATTAGGCTTGAATTGGCAAAGTTGGCATTTTGGCGAATTCCGGTTGATAGGTGAGAATTTGATCCGAGGGTCGGAATGGAATTTCGGAGTTGCAGTAGCTTCGTTAGGTGATTTTGGATATGTCTGCAAATTTTCAGGTCATTCGGACGTCGTTTGGTCGGGTTTTTGATCGAATGCGTAATTCGGAAGTTTTTAAGAAACTTAGGCTTGAATTCGATGTGATTTGATGGTTTTAGCGTTGTTTGATGTGGTTTGATGATGGGAACAAGTTCGTATGATGTTTTGGGATATGTTGGTGCCTTTGGTTGAGGTCCCGGGGGCCTCGGGATGATTTCGGATGGCTAACGGAGGTTTTGAAA
>NW_017686275.1:0-6383 GCF_001879085.1 Nicotiana attenuata | reverse complement strand
TTTTAAAAAAGGGGCTTAAAAAAAGGGTTTATAGGGGACGAGTAAGCCCCGGCAAACGGGAAAAGATCACACTTGAAGATGAGAAAGCAAATACAAATCAAGTTTGTATCACTTTTGGCTCACTCGATCCGTGCATTACGTGAAATGTTTCAGGGACATGAAGGAAGAGACATACCAAATGTCATTCTGCCAAGAATGATCAAGTTTGGAGACTTTGAACCTGTTGATGTAAATGAATTTGTATCTCATCCAACGTCAAGCGATTTGGTGCTAGTAGGTGAAGGATCCACGAATGAAGATGAAGACCAAGTAGATAAACTTGATGACGAGGGTTGGACTCTCGTGACTCGCCGTAAATGCCGTAAGCAAGTTCACAAAAGGAGTTGTCCAAACGACAAACTAGGGAAAAAATGGTGAGGAAATCCAAAATAAAATATCCAATTAAGCGCTCAAAGAAGGAACGAATAAAGGGAGACCACCACTAGGAATGCACATCGACCCGTGACGTTGGAAGAATTTTTACCAAGTTGGTTTCGTACCAAGTTGGTTTATAACAACACCAAAGCTTTGTGTTGTAACATTGATGAGAAAGAAGCAAAATATGCAACCTTATCATGTCCGTCGCCGCCAGAGGACCCTCCAAAGTCCTCTCATGAAGTCGTAGATGCTTGCATGGCTAAAATTACTTTCATTGATGACGATCTTCTACTTGGTGAAACACTGCATAATCGTCCTTTATTCATGGTAGGATATGTGCTTGAGAAGTGGATAAACAGAATCTTGATAGATGATGGATCCGGAGTCAATATTCTTCCTATCCGCACAATGAAGGAATTTGGAATTTCAACTGAAGAACTTTCTGAAAGCCGCTTGATGATTCAAGGATTTAATCAAGGGGGCAAAGGGCCATAGGTTCTATAAAATTAGAGATCACTATCGGAGATATGCATTCAAGTGCATGGATGCATGTGATTGACTCAAAAACTTCATACAACATGTTGCTTGTTAGGCCGTGGATACATGAGACAAAGTTTTCCTATCCACCTACTATCAAT
Organism: Nicotiana attenuata; assembly: GCF_001879085.1. NCBI lineage: Eukaryota > Viridiplantae > Streptophyta > Magnoliopsida > Solanales > Solanaceae > Nicotiana > Nicotiana attenuata. The sequence continues at coordinate 5,328 of NW_017686275.1, read as the reverse complement.
GTTTGAAGTATCATGAAGGCGGGGTCGAAAAAAGATAGTTGCCGACAAGCCGTTCACTGAAGCCGAGTCATACTTCGCGGATGCAAAGTTCCACTTAAAGAGCTACCTCCTGAGTGAAGTCAAAGTTGGCAACGTCTCGAAGGGAAAAAGCGATGACATTGCAATGATCAAGAATGCTGAGACCAATACCAAAAGAGCCAAAGTAGGAGATGGGAAGGTTCGGGTTAAGGAAGATTAAGTGCTCGCCAAAACGAATAAGGTGCCTCAAATGGATATCGCATCTTCAAGTAAAAGGGTAGCACCTGCTCTTCACTATGTTCCCAGGGTTAAGAAAGTCGAAGAACAAACTCCTAAGTTGCAAGGAAATGCACTAGTAGGAATGACCCTTCCTATCAGGCGGAATGACACGATAAAGGTACCCTCAAAATTACTTGGAAAGCTTGTGGCCCATAGTCCACCACAAAATGATGCACTCCCGGAGAAGCGTACAGACGAGGGTTTCGATCCAAATGCTTACAAATACAATCCTAATGAACTATCAAAATTAGGAAAGCTTCTCTCAGAACCTGTTACAAGGCGATCACGTGAAGGTTTAGGATACAAACAACCTTTGCCAGTCTGCATCTCCATAAGAAGGGCAAGCAACAACTACATCACTACGGAAGACGAATCTGTTGCTTCTAATGNATTAGGGCCGTTGAAGAAGAAAAGCAAGTTGCGCAGAAACCATAAAAGCATGAAAGCATCTTCTATGTCTAAATCTCAAAGACTCTCCAATGATTGTCAGAGTTTGATCCCCTTCTAGAATAAGGCGATAAATAAACCTTGCGGTTTTGTGCAGAGAGGTACTAAAAGTAAAGTCGCACGTTGTGGTATACACCAAAGAACGTGATGAAGACGAAGAGAGTGTTGGATATTCATATCATGTTAGTGCACAAAATGAGCGTTATACTTCATCTCCAAAAAATATTGATGAAGAATTGAAGGATATTTCATGTTGTTACCACATATTTTTCAATGATGGCGATCCTCAAAAGGATGAAGATGCTGAAGATTCCCTGCCCGAGCTTGAGGAAGAGATTAAAACGATGGTCGATGCACTAAAAAAGGTCAACCTTGGCACTGAAGATGATCCAAGGTCCACATATGTAAGTGCTTTGCTCGCAGTTGATGAAGAAGTTGCTTACATTGAGCTACTTAAGGAGTATAAGGATGTCTTTGCCTGGAGTTATAAAAAGATGCCTGGCTTAGACCCTAAAGTGGCAGTCCATCATTTTGCGTTCAAGAAAGTACCATCAAGCAAGCTCAACGATGCTTTAGGCCAGAGTTGGTTCCCTTAATCGAAACTGAAGTTAACAAGCTTATTGAAGCTGGCTTTATCGTGAAGTTAAGTACCCAACATGGATTTCAAGTATTGTCCATGTGAGGAAGAAGAACAGACAAATTCGAGTTTATGTCGACTTTAGGGATCTCAATAGTGCATGACCTAAGGATGAATTTTAGCTGCCTATTCCCGAGCTTATGATCGATGCCACCACTAGATACGAGGCAATGTCTTTTATTGATGGTTCGTCTGGCTACAATCAGATTCGCATGTCACCTAAGGATGAAGAGCTTACCGCGTTTCGTACTCTTAAAGGTATTGATTGCTATAAGGTAATGCCTTTCAGCTTGAAGAATACTGGCGCTACCTACCAAAGAGCTATGCAAAATATCTTCGATAGCATGCTCCACAGAAACGTTGAATGCTATGTTGATGACTTGGTGGTAAAATCAAGAAAGAGGAAAGACCACCTGTAAGACTTGTGAATGGTGTTTGATCTACTATGGAGGTATCAACTTAGAATGAATCCTTTGAAATATGCATTTGGAGTTACTTCTGGAAAATTCCTTGGCTTTGTTGTTCGACATTGAGGGATAGAGATTGATCAAGCCAAAGTAGATGCAATCCTCAAAATGCTCGAGCCAAGGGAAGTTGGCGTATCTTAGGAGATTCATCTCGAATTTAGCAGGGAAGTGTCAACCATTCAGTCGTCTCATGAAGAAGGGTGTCCTTTTTGAGTGGGACCATGCTTGTAGTAACGCCTTCGACAACATCAAATCTTACTTGACGAGACCTCCAGTTCTAGCGGCTCCCATGCCTAGGAAGCCATTGATACTATATATATCGGCATAGGAAAGATCGGTTGTAGCGCTTTTAGCCCAATAGAATAGTGAAGGGAAAGAAATTTCTCTTTAATACTTGAGTAGAATGATGACGCCCAACGAGTTGAAGTATTCACCGATCGAGAAGCTGTGTTTGGCCCTAGTCTTCTCAATCCAAAAGTGGAACGCTAATTTTAAGCTCATATTGTCCGTCTCATTTCCAAAGCAAACCCCATCAGGTTTTTTTATGTCAAAACCTGTCCTTAGTGACCGTCTAGCAAGGTGGTACCTCCAATTTCAATAATTTGAGACTGTGTACGTGCCTCAAAAAGCTGTGAAAGGGCAAACATTGGCAGACTTCTTAGCTGATCATCCGATACCGGATAATTGGGAGCTAACTGACGAGCTACCTGATGAGGATGCAATGGTCGTCGAAGTTCAACCGCCTGGAGATGTATTTTGACGGCGCCTAACATTGCGAAGGAGCTGGTGCGGGCGTAGTGTTCATCACTTCCCAAGAAGAGGTCTTGCCATATTCTTTTACTTTAACGCAATGTTGCTCCAATAATGTGGCAGAATATCAAGCACTCTACTTGGGCTTAAATGGTCGTTGATATGAAACAACTCCAATTATATATTTTTGGAGACTCCGAATTGGTGATCAATCAATTGCTAGTTAGCTATGAGGTCAAAAAGCCAGAATTGCGTCCCTATCACGACTAGGCACAGAAATTGATTAGATGGCTTGGCGACATCACTCTTCAGCATGTGCCAAGGAAGGAAAATAAGGAAGCTGACGCCCTGGCTGCTCTGCTTCAATATTGACTTTGCCTGACCAAACGCAAATCACTATCTACCAAAAATGGAGAGTACCACCAGGTGGGGATGAGGATGAAGAAAGAAATCTTGAGCATCTTGTAGCCGTTTCTGAAGCTGAGAAGGTTGATTGGCGACAAGTCATGATCTACTACTTATGCTATGGGATACTTCCACAAAATCCAAGGAGAAAGATCGAAATCCGTCGTCGTGATACTTTGTATCGAAGATCATTCGAGGGAGTTCTCTTGCATTGTTTAGGGGAAGATAAAGTGACTCAAGCTATGCAAGAAGCATATTCTGGAGTTTGTGGATCACATCAATCTGGGCCGAAGCTGCATTTTCACATAAAAAGAATGGGGTATTATTGGCCAACAATAGTCAAAGATTGCTTGAATTATGCCTGAAGATGCAAAGCATGCCAACTTCATGCAAATTTAATACACCAACCTCTTGAAGTGTTACATCCAACTATAGTATCTTGGCCATTTGATGCTTGCGAATTAGATATTGTTGGACCGCTACCGAAATCTTCTGGTGGCCACTTGTATATATTAGCTGCAACTGATTACTTCTCGAAATGGGCGGAGGCTGTCACCCTCAAAGAAGTGAAGAAGGAGAATGTTGGAAACTTCAATCGAGTGAATATCATCTATCGTTTCGGCATTCCTAGTCATATCATAACAGATAATAGCAAGCCGTTCGATAACAAATTGATAACCAAGATATGCGACCTCTTTGGGTTCAAGCAACGTAATTCGTCAATGTATTATGCTGCTGCAAATGAACTAGCGAAAGCATTTAACCAGGCACTATGCAACTTGTTAAACAAGGTCGTCTCCAAATCTAAAAGAGTTGGCATGACAGAATGGAAGAAGCTTTGTGGGCATATCGGACAACTCATCGCATGCCAACGCAAGCTACTCCTTATTCTCTTATTTATGGAGTCGAAATAGTTCTTCCTCTTGAGCGTCAAATACCATCTTAAGACTCGCTATCCAAGAAGGGGTTACTGAAGAAGAAAACGCTCATTTATGCCTTGAAGAACTAGAGGCCCTTGATGAGAAAAGGTTAGAAGCTCAACAAAGTCTCGAATGCTATCAAGCTTGTCTTTCTCGTGCTTTCAATAAAAATGTTCGCCTAAGGTCTTTCCAAGTAGGTGATCAGGCCCTTGCAGTAAAAAGACCCATTATCATTTCTCACAAGTCAAAAAGCAAGTTCACCTCGAAGTGGGATGGGACATATGTGGTGCACGAAGCCTATTCAAGCGGTGCTTACAATCTTGTACACGGATCGGTCCCATCAATGGAAGATTCTTGAAGAAGTATAAAATAGGCTCCTTGATGCACGAGCCTAAAATACAAGTCATGAAGCTCCTTAATGCACGATCCTAAACTGCATGTTGCTAAGCTCCTTAATGCAAGAGCCTAAACTGCACGTTGCTACACTACTGGCCCGTATGAGTCAAAATTGTGTACGGCAGAAAAAAAGTCCGCTAGCTTGAAAACCTCGTGAGAGGCATCCTAGGCAAAAATTAGGACATAAAAAATAATAATATAATGAGATACATCAAACTTAAAAAAAGGGGGGGGGTTAGGTGGGTGAAAATGAATTATCCCGTACAAAGAGTCTAAGTCATGAAGCAATTGAAGTTGAAGGTCATCGCCGGCCAACTTGTCTTGAAGGCCTCTTCTTGATATCTACAATTCTATCATGTCTTGGTCAAAGCAATAGTATGTCATCTTCATTGAAGCATCTTTGAAAGTACAAAAGAAAATGAGATAGTTCACCAACCAGATTCTTGAGTAATTTGTGAAAGTCAACCGAGGATGAGCTCGGTCTTCATTTTCAGCGTGACCATGGATTTTGAATATCGCAATTCGGATTCACCAAACACAAGATATGATCTCTTTCGCAAAAAAGTGTACCCTTGAGCAGGTTTCACTCCGTTTCGAGCTGATGTTTGACTTTCGTCATCTTGTCGCTCAAACCTGCAATCAAGCGCACTTTGTAAGCATTCTGAGCCTATTTTATGACAATTCATACATAAGGCATAGGCAAGTATAGGCATAAAACGTGTTAAAATCACAGTTATCAACTCCCCCAAACTTAAACCTTTGCTTATCCTCAAGCAAATAAAAGAAGACCCACCCCTAAAAAGGAAACATCCAAGTAATTCCAGCTTATCCTAAGAAAGCCTCATCCCGCATCAATTGGGACTAACAATTGCCCTCAATACGAATGCATCATTAACACATGTTTAGCTTTTAAGAACCATGGATCGAATGTGACACGAGAGCATCAAGGGTTGACTCATTTCATCAAGGCGCTTTTCTCAAATACCTTGGTCTTTGTGGAATCCAAAAC
>NW_017686274.1:5628-6383 GCF_001879085.1 Nicotiana attenuata | reverse complement strand
ATTTTTGAACTCCTGGATTTGTCCTGGCCTGCCTGTGATCATCTACTGTTACATTGCTGTTGTTGATCTTGTTTTCTTCCTCCTATTTTGTTTTCCAGGTACATCTTCTGATTTCCTACGAACTATTGAAGAACTGATGTAATTTGAGCTGAGGAAATACATGATGAAGCGTTATTTGAAATGCTGCTTGAAGTTGCCCTTTAGAGTTACTTTGCTTCTGTTTGGTTTTAATGCATAAGACAGCCTGTTACTTGAAGTTTGAATCCTTTGTATAATTGGATTGTGCTAGATTGTACAAATTGTTACTTCTCAGGTTCATACGATTGAAACAAGTTAAAATTAGTTATAATTAATTGTTTTTGTCTGCGTGTATTGTAGTAATATCAAGTGTAATTAATCCTTAAGGTTCCATTTAGGCTATTAGACTGAATGTATCTCTTTCCATGGCAATGAGACTGTTGTGTTCACTAAGGTTGAATTCGAGCTAGTTTGAGTCAAACCTGATAAAACAATTAATACGTCCAAACTGATTCTCGTTCGTACTTGATAACTGGAATTTTACATTGTTTCAATAAATTGATTAGTGGTTAACACGTTGATTACCTTTAAGGTCAGAATAGGGTAGTGAGTTTTCTTGAACGAATTCGAATGCCAAACTGGCCTAGTGTAGCGTCAATTTAGTAATGTTCGTCAAAATTAGTTCGAAATAATTAGCTTGCTTTGTGATTATTAATGTCCAGGATTTACATGTAATT
>NW_017686274.1:0-1729 GCF_001879085.1 Nicotiana attenuata | reverse complement strand
GGGAAAGGGGGTAGGTGAGGGTTTAATTAAGGCAATTAAATCTGGGCCGTTGATCTCATTTGATCAACGGCTCAGATTAAAACGGGAGTGGACCGGGTCAATCAGGGATTGGGCTGGGTTGGTTCAGATGGGGTATTGGGCCATTTGGGTTTAATTACAATATGATGGGGTGGGGTTAAATTGGGGCTATAATTGAAATGCAAATGGGGCTGTTTGTTAAATAGCCAATTTTTACCTTTTAATTTAATTAAAATAGTTGAAATAATTTTAAAAACAAATTAAAAGCACTGAATTAATTAATAATATATAAATGTTAATCTAAAAATACTGGGAGCAATTTTATAATTGTAAAATGCTATTAATCGCAATATAGGCTATAATTGCAATTTATGCAATTTTAGCTTAGAAATATCAAATAAATTTATAAAAAATATGCAAAAATCACCTTAATTATATCTTATTTTAAATATGAGAATGAAATAAATTATTCACCAAAAATGCTAGTTTGGAAATAATTATTGAAATTTGTAGTGTAAAAATAGACAATAAATTGATCTAAAAATCTTTAAAATTAAAGGAAAAATACCAAACTTTTGGGCATGCCTAAACATGCTATTTTGAGAATATTTTGAGTATAAAAAATAGGTAGGGAAAAATTGAGTATCAACAGCTTCCCCTCTTTACCCGGGAAGGATGAAAGAGTTGTCGGGTAAAGATATGATGGCCAATTTTGACCGAAAGAAAACGACTTGAGAAAAAAGTTCTGACCGAGCTCTGGTTCCTGAGCTGCCTACATATCCCTGGTCTTACAGGAATTAGGTCATATGTAGTTCGGGATACATCGGCGGAATATGCCGATGGAGGNCGTTAATACGGAATTAGGTCATATGGTAGTTGGATACATCGGCGGAATATGCCGATGGAGGTTTTGAAAAGGACGGGCACAATATTTAGGTTGGGAAGGATGGTCAGGGACCGATGGGCTGCGGGAACCGGAGCGAGATTGCTCATGCTGTAATGGCCGTTGCCAGCTGGTGTACCTGTAGATGAGCAACACAAACATATCATGCATAAATTTAAACGTGATGCAAGTTCTCGTTGGACCATGAATGCTGTCTTCGGATATAGCGACTTAAATGAAGTTGGCAATACTTCAGCCAATATAAAGCATAAATATAAATGACGATATTTCAGCCGACAGAGATTTAAATATAAACTGGCGATCTTTCAGCCGATATAGAGATTTAAATGAAGTTGGCGATATTTCAGCCGATATAAAGCATAAATATAAATGGCGATATTTCAGCCGACAGAGATTTAAATATAAACTGGCGATCTTTCAGCCGATATAGTGATTTAAATGAAGTTGGCGATATTTCAGCCATGCAAATAAGAGGTGGCGATATTTCAGCCATGCAGGATGGAGGTAGAGCTTAACCTCGAAAGGCAGAAAGGTAGCCTTATGCAATGCAAGGAAATGCAGGATGGAGACAGTGCTTAGTCTCGGAAGGTAGAAAAGTAGCCTTATGCAACCAAGGAATGCAGGATGGAGACAGTGCTTAGTCTCGGAAGGCAGAAAAGTAGCCTTATGCAATGCACAGAATGCAGGTGGAGACAATGCTTAGTCTCGGAAGGCAGAAAGGTAGCCTTATGCAATGTCAGAAAAATCCAGATGGAGACAATGCTTAGTCTCGAAAGACAGAAAGGTAGCCTTATGCAATGCAAGAAA
>NW_017686273.1:4929-6384 GCF_001879085.1 Nicotiana attenuata | reverse complement strand
CGTAAGCCGTCGAGGAATAGAATTGGACCCATCAAAGATCAAAGCCATCCAAGAATTGCCACCGCCAAAGAACAAGAAGGACGTGATGAGTTTCTTGGAAAGACTCAACTATATCAGCCGGTTCATAGCCCAGTCCACAGTCATTTGTAGAACCCACTTTTTTAAATTGTCTAAAGAAAGACGGCTGCTACTAGATGGACCGGACGATTGTCAGAAAGCCTTCGACAGAATCAAGGAATACCTGTCAACGCCACCAGTCTTGGTTCCGCCCGAGCCAGGAAGGCCCCTATTGCTTTATCTTGCAGTTTTGGATGAAGCGTTCGGTTGTGTTCTAGGGAAACATGATGAAACGGGAAGAAAGGAGCAGGCCATCTACTATCTCAGTAAGAACTTTACCCCGTACGAGGCCCGGTATTCCTTATTAGAACGCACTTGTTGTGCTCTAACTTGGGTAGCTCAGAAATTGAGGCATTATTTTTGTGCCTACACTACCTATCTCATATCCAGGATGGACCTGTCGAAGTATATCTTTTAGAAACCCATGACCACTGGCAAGCTCGCCAAGTGGCAAATCTTGTTGAGTGAGTTCGACATTGTTTACGTGACATAGAAAGCATTTAAGGGCCAGGCCATAGCAGATAACCTCGCCGAGAACCCTATCGGCGGAGAATACGAACCCCTGAAAATGTATTTTCCTGATGAAGAAGTGTCCTTTGTAGGAGAAGATATTGCAGAATCCTACGAGGGTTGGAGGTTGTTTTTCGACGGGGCCGCCAATTTTAAAGGAGTTGGCATAGGGCAGTCCTAGTATCAGAAACCGGCCAGCATTACCCGGTATCCGCCAAACTTAGGTTCCCTTGCACAAATAATATGGCCGAATACGAAGCTGGCATCTTGGGACTCAAGATGGCCATTGACATGAACATTCAAGAGTTACTAGTGATCGGGGACTCAGACCTGCTCATACAGCAAGTCCGAGAAGAATGGGCCACCAAAAACTCTAAGATACTTCCCTATTTGCACCATATACAGGAGTTAAGGAAAAGATTCACAAAGACTGAATTTCAGCATGTCCCCAGGGTTTAGAATGAGTTCGCTGACGCACTAGCTACCCTATCATCCATGATCCAACATCCAGACACAAATTTCATTGATCCCATCCCAGTAAGGATTTATGATCAGCCAGCTTATGCCCACGTTGAGGAAGAAGCGGACGGAAAGCCATGGTTCCACGACATCAAAAGGTACTTAACAAAAGGGGAGTATCGAGAACTCGCCAACGCCACTCAGAAGCGCACACTTCGGAGATTATCCAACAACTTCTTTCACAGCGGAGGAATCTTGTACAGGAGGACTCCCGATTTAGGTTTGCTAAGGTGTGTCGAAGCAAAGGAAGCATCCAGACTATTAGATGAAGTGCACGCAGGGACATGCAGACCACACATGAATGGTTTT
>NW_017686273.1:0-919 GCF_001879085.1 Nicotiana attenuata | reverse complement strand
TGCTCACATGATTAGTCTGTTTTTCTCACTCTTCTACCATGCATATTTACTACTGAGTTTCTTGATGTTTTGCTTTCCTGAACTATGTTCGTGTTCTTATTAAGCATGTTTTCTTAAATGCCAAAGTTTTTCTGAGCATGTTCTTCATGCCTTAAAGTGGTTTCCTTTCTTTGATTGTTTCAAGCCCGCCATTGTATTTGCCTGATTCTCATGAGACTCCTTGAGTCTGTTCACTTGCCTTCTCGTTTCTGTGTTTGATTCGATGGGGAAACCCTAGAATTTGGGGGTTTTTCTTGGTAAATTGAATTAGGGTTCCACTTTGGGGACCCTGTACCTTCAGACTCACTATGAGTCTCTGGTTGAACTCGTATTCTTTTGTTTACGATTCTAAACACTTCAATGTTAAACTCTTCTGTATGAATTGTTTGCTTTATATGCAAGAAGCTCTTCTTCCAAGGTTTTTGGTGATTGCTTGATTGGTTTTGGATCCCTGTGACAGGGTCTTGATTGATTGCCACTGATTTTCTTTGGTTAAGCCCTCTTTACCTATTTCTGGTTTGGTTCATTCGATTTAAACTTAGTACTTTGATTTTGTTAATTGTTGATTGGTTCCCTTTACTTTCTCTTTACAAATCAAGTACTATTGAAACCTTTCCTTAAATATACCTCGTGTATTTTCCCTTCTTATGCTACTGTGAAGGATTTTATTCAAATTTCCTTTCCTTGTTTACACTTTTCCGTTTGAAATTAAATCCCTTGACTAAAGGGAGAATATTTGAGACTGATTTTTTTAAAAGGGTTTTCTTACCTTTCTTGTTTGCTTCTCTACACTATTAAAGAGGCTACCCTTCTACACTTTTAGACACGAACACAGAATACCATCTGAGTTCACAATTCCCTTTCACTCTCTCTTTCTGAT
>NW_017686272.1:3233-6384 GCF_001879085.1 Nicotiana attenuata | reverse complement strand
AATATTCTTGTAAGTCCATTCTAGCCTTCGGGTTATCCTTTGTCTTACCTTTAACATCCATCACTGTGTTGAACAAATTGTCAAAATAATTCTTCTCAATATGCATGACATCAAGGTTGTGACGGAGAAGATTATCCTTCCAATAAGGCAACTCCCAAAATATACTCTATTTCGTCTAATTATGAGTAACACCGTATTCAGGGAATCTATAAGGTGGATCTTCAGTAACTTTACTGATGTTTTGGACCCTCTCCCAAATTTCCTCACCTGAAAGTATCGGAGGTGGAGAATCATATTCCATTTTATTCTTTTTGAATGCATTTTTCATCCTTCTAAACTCATGATCAGGAGGCAAGAATTGACGATGACAATCAAACCATGATGGCTTTTGGCCATGTTTCAAAGTGAACGCTTTACTATTTTCCATGCAGTAAGGACAAGCTAGCTTCCAAGCAGTCATCCACCCAGACACCATTCCATACGCAGGAAATCGTTAATTGTCCACATTAAATTAGCACGCAAATTGAAATTCTGCTTGGTTGATATGTCATATGTTTCAACACCATCGTACCACAATTGTTTCAGCTCATCAATCAAAGGTTGCAAATATACATCTATCAAACTTTTTGGATTACGTGGACCGGGGATAATACAATTTAAGAATATATATGGACTAGTCATGCACAACTCGGGTGGTAGATTATAAGGTGTAAGAAAGATAGGCCAACATGAATACGGTGTCGTAGATACAGAAAAAGGCGTGAAGCCATCCGCACACAGACCTAACCGAATGTTCCTTGGTTAACTAGCAAAATCTGGATATGTCCTATCAAAGTGCTTCCAAGCTTCTCCATCTGAAGGGTGACACATAACACCAGGTGGTCTTCTATGTTCAAAGTGCCATCTCATATGAGGAGCAGAACTCATCGACGCATATAACCTCTTTAGCCTAGGTATAAGAGGTAAATAATGCATCGCCTTGATAGCGACCATCTTCCCGCTGGAAAGCCTCTTGAAACGAGGCTTTTCGCAAAATTTACAACTGCTTAAATTTGCATCATCTTTATAATATACCATGCAACCATCTTCACAACAATCAATTCTCATTGACGAAATTCCTAACTTATAAACTAATCTCTTTGCCTTATAGAAATGACCAGGTAATTCGATATCAGGGTCAACTAGTTCACGCATAAGGTCAATGAAAGAGTCCATGGTTCCTTGAGAAATATTCCAATCAGATTTGATACTTAGTAATCTAACTGCAACAGACAACTCAGAGTGCGAACTGTCACGACCCTAGTTCACCCTCCATGAACATGTCGTGATGGCACCTAGTTCCTACAACTAGGTAAGCCTAACAAAGCGGAAATAACAACCTAACTCGCGAAATGGTTAAATAAAACTAGACATATTAAAATAATAATTGCATATGAGGCCGCTCGGCCTATACAACTCAAAAGAAATGCGGAAGTCTATAACTCAATCCTAAAACCCGAAAACTCACGGGAACCACAGGCTAATAGAAATACTGTAAATGCTCTAATCTCCAGAATGTCTACATCAAAAGTATGATAGAATCCAAATGCTACAGATAGAATAAGGAAGGAGACTCTTCGGCCTGCGGATGCTGCAGATATACATCAAAGTCTCCGTAGCTCTCCTCGCCTCAAGGATAGTGCGCCTGAGTGGAGGTACCTGGCTCTGCACATGAAAAACATGCGCAGGAAGGGCATGAGTACACCATAGCGGTACTCAGTAAGTGCCAAGCCTAACCTCGGTTGAATAGTGACGAGGAAAGGTTAGGGCCCTACTCAGGTAAAACACAATATATAATAAGTTAAGGGAAACAGTATAGATAAAGTCTACGGCAAGAATCTAAACAGGTTAAATAAGGGAAACAGTAATAGGAAGGAGAAACAAAACAATATAAGGAGTACTGCTCACAACAGGAAGTAATAGCCGGGGATCTCTTGGTATCCCGAGGATCTCTTGGTATCCTCATCATATACACTAGGGATCTCTTGGTATCCCGAGGATCTCTTGGTATCCTCATCATTTACACGAGGGATCTCTTGGTATCCCGAGGATCTCTGGGTATCCTCAAATCTTACATTTACATGTGTCGGGGATCTCTTGGTATCCCGCACCTCAATCCCGAACATAACAAGTACAGGGGGATCTCCCGGGATGCCGTCCCGTAGTCCCAATTTAAAACACACAATAACAGCCCAACACATTAGGATAAATGCTAAACTCAGAACAAGTAATAGAAATCCTAGCCTAACATGCATCCACGGAGTACAACAAGACATTTTAAGCACTTAAGCAAGTAAGTCAACTAAACATGCTTCTCTAAACTAGCATAGGATAAACTTACAATTCAAATAAACAGGTAAGCAAGAAAAACTCAATTTAAACACTTCAAGTAAAAACGGATTTCCAACAACCAGCTCAAGTACGCACTCGTCACCTCACGTACGAGGCTTTCAAATATCAAATATCATGTCTTAAGGGGAAGAGGTCCCCCACACAAGGTTAGACAAGCCACTTACCTCAAACCGGCTCAAAATCAACTAGAAATCACGCCCTTGCCACGAGTATCCGACTTCAAATGGCCCAAATCTATTCAATTTTATTACATATCGTAAATAACATCTCAAACAACTGGTTTTGCTATTTAATTCAAAGCTACAGCGTGAAATTAGGTAAAATGACCAAAATGCCCTTCAGGCCAATGCTTCGGAATCGAATAATTTTCACATTATCAGAACCCTCATACTCTCAAGAGTCTAACCATATAAAAATCTCCCAAATCGGAGGTCAAACACCCACTCAAAAATCCAATAGTTTAGCCTATGAAGTTTCACCCAATTTTCCAATTTTTGATCTCAAATTCGAATTTTAATGATGGATTTAACTATAAAATGATGAAATATAACTAGAAGGGATTAAAGAAACGTTACCCAATAGTACTTCTGTTCAAAACCCTCTAAAAACTCGCCCTTCCCCGAGCTCAATTTGATTTTTCAACTTATGAAAACTAACCTCGAAATTTCTATATTTGCTCAGGGATTTCCGCTTGTGCGAAAATGAGTCGCTTCTGCGACTTTCACTATGATCCATATCCGCTTCTGCGGACCATACCGCT
>NW_017686272.1:0-1738 GCF_001879085.1 Nicotiana attenuata | reverse complement strand
TTTCATAGGCGAAACCCGAAGCAGAACGCGCTCACCAACCATATATCGAAACATCACGAACCTTCCTGTCCTCGTAACTCTTCTGTTTGGACTAAGCTGTACGGAGTCTATCCTGAATCATCTTAACCTTCTCCAATGCGTCCTGAACCAACTCTGTGCCCAATAGCCTGGCCTCACCTGGCTTAAACTAACCCACCGGAGATCTGCACCTCCTACCATATAAGGCCTCATACGGCGCCATCTGAATGCTGGACTGATAGCTGTTGTTGTAAGCAAACTCCGCCAATGGCAAGAAATAATCCCAAGACCCTCCAAACTCAATCACACACGCACGGAGCATATCCTCAAGAATCTGAATAGTGTGCTCGGACTGTCCGTCCGTATGGGGGTGAAATGCTGTGCTCAACTCCACCCGAGTGCCTAACTCCTGCTGCACAGCTCTCCAGAACTGCGATGTAAACTGGGTACCTCTGTCTGAAATAATAGAAACTGGAATACCATGCAGACGGACAATTTCCCGGATGTAAATCTCCGCCAACCGCTCCGATGAATAAGTGGTACACACAGAAAATGAAATGAACAGATTTGGTCAGCCGATCCACAATGACCCAAATGGCGTCAAACTTCTTCAAGGTCCGTGGGAGTCCCGATGCAAAGTCCATGGTGATGCGCTCCCACTTCCACTCTGGAATCTTTATCTGCTGAAGTAACCCACCCGGGCGCTGGTGCTCATACTTGGCCTACTGGCAGTTGAGGCATCTAGACACATAACCAACTATATCCTTCTTCATCCGCCTCCACCAATAGTGCTGCCTCAAGTCCTGATACATCTTCGCGGCACCCGGATGGATGGAATACCGCGAACAATGGGCCTCTGCTAGAATCAACTCTCGAAGACCATCAACATTAGGCACACAAATCCGGCCCTGCATCCTCAATACCCCGTCATCTCCAATGGTCACATCTCTGGCATCTCCACGCTGAAGCTTGTCCTGAAGGACAAGCAAATGAGGGTCATCATACTGCCGCTCCCTGATACGATCAAATAAGGAAGACCGGGAAACCATACAAGCTAGAACCCGACTGGGCTCTGAAAGATCCAATCTCACAAACTGGCTGGCTAAGGCCTGAACATCCATCGCCATAGGCCTCTCTGAAGCTGGTAAATATGCCAAACTCCCAAACTCTCCGCCCGGTGACTCAAGGCATCCGCCACTACATTGGCCTTGCCCGGGTGATACAGGATAGTGATGTCATAATCCTTCAGCAGCTCTAACCACCTCCTCTGACGCATATTAAGATCCTTTTGCTTGAGTAAGTGCTGCAAACTCTGATGGTCAGTATAGATCTCACAAGGCACCCCATACAAATAATGACGCCAGATCTTCAAGGTATGAACAATGGCAGCTAATTCAAGGTCGTGGACAGGGTAATTCTTTTCATGTATCTTCAACTGTCTGGACGCGTAGGTAATCACCCTACCGTCCTGCATCAACACCGCTCCAAGTCCAACTCTCAAGGCGTCACTATAGACAGTATAAGACCCCGAACCGGTAGGTAACATCAAAATTGGGGCTGTAGTCAAAGCTGTCTTGAGCTTCTGAAAGCTCGCCTCACACTCCTCTGTCCACTGAAATGGGGCACCCTTCTGGGTCAATCTAGTCATAGGGGCCGCAATTGATGAAAATCCCTCCACGAAGCGACGGTAGTAGCCCGCCAAGCCAAGGAATTACAAATC
>NW_017686271.1:5595-6384 GCF_001879085.1 Nicotiana attenuata | reverse complement strand
ATCCCGCCAAATGTGCGTTCGGGGTTCCTGCCAGAAAACTGCTTGGGTTCATCGTAAGTGGACGAGGAACAGAACTAGATCCATCAAAGGTTAAAGCCATTCAAGAATTGCCACCGCCGAAAAACAAGAAGGACGTGATGAGTTTCCTGGGGAGACTCAACTATATCAGCCGGTTCATAGCTCAGTCCACTGTCATTTGTGAGCCAATCTTTAAGATGTTGAAGAAGGACGCCGCCACTAAATGGACTGATGATTGTCAGAAGGCCTTCGACAGAATCAAGGAATACCTATCAACACCGCCAGTTCTGGTTCCGGCCGAACTAGGTAGACCTCTATTGCTCTACCTTGCAGTATTGGATGGGGCATTCGGTTGTGTTTTGGGACAACATAACGAAATGGGGAGAAAGGAGCAGGCCATCTACTATCTCAGCAAGAAGTTCACCCCGTACGAGGCCCGGTATTCCCTATTGGAACGCACCTGTTGTGCTCTGACTTGGGTAGCTCAGAAGTTGAGGCATTATTTCTGTGCCTATACCACTTATCTCATATCCAGGATGGATCCGCTGAAGTACATCTTTCAGAAGCCCATGCCCACGGGCAAGCTATCCAAATGGCAAATCCTGCTGAGTGAATTTGATATTGTCTACGTGACACAAAAAGCAATCAAAGGACAGGCACTGGCAGATCATCTTGCCGAAAATCCCGTGGATAGAGAATACGAGCCTCTAAAGCGTAATTTTCCTGACGAGAGGTCTCTTTCATAGGAGAAGACATCGCAGAATCCTATGA
>NW_017686271.1:0-696 GCF_001879085.1 Nicotiana attenuata | reverse complement strand
CCTATATGTCACGATCTATGAAGTTTCGACAGGTTCTCTCAACTTTTATTAGGGTTTCCCCTTTTGAAACCCTATCTCTCTCCTGAATCTCTCTAAACAGTGCTATTCTCATGCCATTCTCATGTTTTCTTCTGTGTTCTGGTTATTCTCGAGTTTATTCTGAAAGAGCTTCTACTTTGAATCATTTTTTTACTTTCTTTGAAAATTAGGGTTTCTTGGATTTCTTTTACGCATGCTCTCAACTGATTTTATTTATGATTAAATCCTTTCTTTGTTTATTCTGACCTATTTCTATGCTCTTACTGTTTTAATTTGACTCTGCTAAAAACCCTAATTTCTAAAAATGTTTACTCGTTTGATTATGGGTGTTGGCATGACTCTTTGCCTTGACTATGCGTGTTAGACTAATTTTCTTGGCCTTGTCTCTATGTGTTAGCGTGTGCCTTCGTCTGATTATGCGTGTTAGCACGATTCTCTTTACTCTGATTCTATGTGTTTAGCATGCTCCTTCGTTTGATTGTGTGTGTTAGCCTGATGTCCCTTGACTCTTGTTAATGTTTCATGGTCACCATGCTTCGAATATGTCCTGTTGAATCTTAACTTGTTTCTACTAGCTCTGAGTGATTGTGTTTGTTCTTCTCTTGTTCCCCTTCTGTCTATATAGCTAATTTTGGCTCGCTCCTTTGTTCATTCACC
>NW_017686270.1:3624-6384 GCF_001879085.1 Nicotiana attenuata | reverse complement strand
ACTTTGGGGACTCAACACAGGGGTTCGGGTCGTCTAGGACAGGTGCACCCGAAATAAAAAGACCATCCTGATGCATCTTATGTGCTACTTGCGCATCTGTTTGTTTCGGCTTGCATGTTGACCGAACTTCTTGAATAGGGAAAGAAAATACAAAAAAAAAAAAGAAGAAAAACCAAGAGAGGTAGGTATTTGAAAATCCTGAAACTCTGCCGAAATTCTGAAAAAAAAGAAAAGAAACAGAAAGTCATTCCAAAATGAGCCAAAATTTTCAAGTGTCATGTTTCCTTTATTCGTCAAAACTGACCGAACTACGCGGGTCTGATTCTCACAGGATGTGAGATACGTAGGCAAACCTCATCGGTTCCGGACCCTAAGTTTTTTTTTTTACAAAAAAAAAAAATTCAAAAATATATTCCTTTAGTTCATCCTTAGAAGCATTTCCTTAGAAAATTCAAAAAAAAAAAAAAAGATTTTTAAACTCAAAAAATAGTTTCCTTCTTTTTGAAGTCTTTCATACGGCAAAAAGAAATAAAAAAATTAAAATCCAAAATACGGGTTTCCTTTATTTTAAAATATTTTTCCCAAAATTAAAAAAAATCAGAAAAACAAAATTCTTTTCCTTGTTTGGAAGTCTTTCTTTCGTAAATGTTTTAAAAAAAAAATTGAAAAAATTGAAGTCCAAAAATATTTTCGCTTTTCTTTAGAAGTACTTTTGTAAATAAATAAAAAACTTAGAAATCCAAAACATTTTCTTAAAAGTGCCTCTTTCGAAAATTAAGAGGCAACATCCAAAATCCAAAAATATTTTCTTTCTTCTTTAGAAAAAGAGAAAACAAATCTTTTCCTTTTACTTTTGAAATTGTCAAATTTCCAATCTAAAGAAAAGGAATTTTTAGAAGTCTTTCTTTCAAAAAATAGAAATCAAAATCAAAATAAAAAATCCAAAAAATATTATTTCCTTTCTTTTTTTAAAGCATTTCTTTAAAAAATTGCAAAAAAAAAAAAAAAAATTCAAAAAAATATGTGTTTTTCTTTTCTTAAAGCTTTCATGATTTGAGTTTTATAAAAATAACAAAAAAAGAGTTAGCTTATTTACCCCATTCTCAATCTTCCCGAACTACGCAAGATTTGATTCATGCGGCGTCATGATACGTAGGCAATCCCCATCGGATTCGATCATAGCCATAAACTTAATTGAGTGAAAAAATAAACTGAAAAAAAAGAGAAAGAAAAATTTGAGTGAAAAAGAAAGAAAAGAGTAACAAAAACAAAAAGAGAAAAAGAGAATGCAAAAAAAAAAAAAGAGCGGCAAAAACAAAATGAAAAAATATCTAGAGTGATTAAAGAGAGAAAGAAATAAAAGAAAAGAGGTACATACTGAAAGGGTTAGTTAAGGCCGGGATGAAACATGCAACCGTTCAAACACATGGTAGAAACGTTTAACTGTTTAGGTGCATTGCATCCCAACGTGCGATTTCCTATATGTTAAATGTCTCAAACTAATAAGGTTGTTAGGTATGCAAATTAGCCAGGTTTTGGTGGTTGGTTTTGTTGGTAGTCTAGCCTCCCATCATTCACAAGATCCAAAGGCACAGATGGCCTCCGCAAGCAATCTACCAATCATCGGTCCTGAGGATAGCCCGGCATCGACTATTTCGCAGCTAGAATAAGCAGCTGCTGAGGAAAATAGGATGTTGCGTCTCCGCATATTGCAAATATGGGACGCCTGGTCTAATGGTAGGGAACAACCAAGTGCAATCCCTGGGTTCCCTGAGTTGATCCCCAGGTCAGGTGAGGTTACCAACGCCTCTGTGCCCAACCCGCTCATCCCATGCGGGCACCCTCCAATGCCGTCCAATGTTTCTGGCATGCCTTCTGTGGTTCGCCCCCAGGCGCCAGTTTCCAGGGCATATCCAATATTGTTCTCTGTAGCACCAGTCTGCACCAGAGCACAATCAACTTTACCACGACCGTATCTTGAGCCTCCAATGTCCACCTTTCAGGGTTCACAACTTCAATCGGATATAGCATACGTGACCCCGTACTCCTTCACTCAACCTACGCAATATGATCTCTCGGTGGAGCAAGAAAACATTGTTAAAAATCCCGAGCAAGAGGAAATGGCTCGGAAGATAAAGAGCCTGGAACAAAGCCTGAAAAACATGCAAGGTCTGAGTGGCCAAAAGAGTGTCTCCTACACTGATCTGTTCATGTTTCCTCACGTTCATCTACCCGTCGGCTTTAAGACGCCAAAATTTGAAAGATATGACGGGCATGGAGATCCGATCGCCCATTTGAAAAGATATTACAACCAGCTAAGAGGGGCAGGCAGAAAAGAAGAACTTTTGATGGCCTATTTCGGAGAGAGCTTAACCGAAATTGCATCAGAGTGGTATATGGACCAAGATATCTCCCATTGGCACATATGGGATGACCTGGCCCGGGATTTTGTCAGACAGTTCCAGTACAATGTGGACATAGCTCCGGATAGAAATTCTTTGTCCAACTTCAAAAAAAAATCTTCGGAAAGCTTCCGCGAATATGCTGTCAAATGGTGTGAGCAAGCTGCCAGGGTAAAGCCTCCAATGGGCGAAATTGAAATGGTCACGGTCTTTCTACAGGCCCAAGAGGCGGACTACTTCCAGAACATGATGTCCTCTATGGGTAAGCCATTCGCTGAGGCTATCAAAATTGGGGAAATGGTTGAAAACGGTTTAAAAACAGGTCGAATCTTGAGTCATGCTGCTTTTAAGGCCACAT
>NW_017686270.1:0-707 GCF_001879085.1 Nicotiana attenuata | reverse complement strand
AAATAAAAAGACCATCCTGATGCATCTTATGTGCTACTTGCGCATCTGTTTGTTTCGGCTTGCATGTTGACCGACTTCTTGATAGGGAAAGAAAATCAAAAAAAAAAAAAGAAGAAAAACCAAGAGAGGTAGGTATTTGAAAAATCCTGAAAACTCTGCCGAAAATTCTAGAAAAAAAAAGAAAAGAAACAGAAAGTCATTCCAAAATGAGCCAAAATTTTCAAGTGTCATGTTTCCTTTATTCGTCAAAACTGACCGAACTACGCGGGTCTGATTCTCACAGGATGTGAGATACGTAGGCAAACCTCATCGGTTCCGGCCCCAATTTTTTTTTTTCAAAAAAAAAAAAATTCAAAAATATATTCCTTTAGTTCATCCTTAGAAGCATTTCCTTAGAAAATTACTAAAAAAAAAAAAAAAGATTTTTAAACTCAAAAAATAGTTTCCTTCTTTTTGAAGTCTTTCATACGGCAAAAAGAAATAAAAAAATTAAAATCCAAAATACGGGTTTCCTTTATTTTAAAATATTTTTTCCCAAAATTAAAAAAAAATCAGAAAAACAAAATTCTTTTCCTTGTTTGGAAGTCTTTCTTTCGTAAATGTTTTAAAAAAAAAATTGAAAAAAATTGAAGTCCAAAAATATTTTCGCTTTTCTTTAGAAGTACTTTTGTAAATAAATAAAAAACTTAGAAATCCAAAACATTTTC
>NW_017686269.1:5139-6385 GCF_001879085.1 Nicotiana attenuata | reverse complement strand
GTTGGAGTCTAAGGGTCAATTTTCAGTAAAATCAGCCTGGGAATATATAAGAAGGAGAGATAATCCTAGAGAAGCTTATAAAAAGATATGGGTGAAAGGGCTCCCTTTCAAGATCTCTTTCTTTATGTGGAAGGTGTGGAAAGCAAAGCTCCCATTAGATGATTTTATGAGAAGAATTGGATACCTAATGCCCTCTAAGTGTTGGTGTTGTGCTGAACCTAAAGAGGAAACTTTAGGGCATGTCTTCTTCACATCTAATGCTGCAAGGGTGGTGTGGAAATACTTCCTAATGAGGGCAGGCATTGCAGTAGAAGGACTGTCCTTACATCAAGCCATTACAAAGTGTTGGACTGTTCCAGTCATTCCTAGGATTAAGCCTGTGATGCAAGCATTACCAGCATGCATAGTGTGGGAATTATGGAAGAGGAGAAATTCAATGAAATATGGTGACACAGTTTCTGTTAATAGGGTTATATACCAGGTATCATCTACATTGCAGTCTTTGGTAAAATTGAGGAAACCAGGTTTGAATATTCCTCAAAGGTGGCAGAGTTTATTACATATGCTTGAAGTCTACACTCCTAAACTGAAGTATGAAAAGGTGACCTGGGAAATGCCTATGGAGGGATGGATTAAAGCTAACACTGATGGTGCTTCTAGAGGGAACCCTGGGAGAAGTGCTATAGGTGTAGTTCTGAGAGATTACTTGGGAGATGTCAAGTATGCTTTGGCAAAAGAAATAACAGAAGGGGTCTAATAATGAAGCAGAAGCAGCAGCAATAGTTGAGGCACTCAGAATCTGCAGAGCCATGGAGTACAACAATATATGGCTTCAAACAGACTCATTGCTACTAAAGAATGTTATTGATGGAGTGTGGAAGCCACCATGGAATATTGTTGAACAATTGGAGGAAATTATTAGATTAAAAGAGGGGTGCAATATCAGAATTTCACACATATACAGGGAAGGTAACAAGCTAGCAGATCATTTGGCTAAATATGCACTAGATAGGGGTGATAATGAATGTTATGACTTTTGGAGCCTAGATAGTCAAAGCAGAAGGATTGTTAATGAGGATAAACTACAATGTCCAAATCTCAGAATAAGAGTTGCAAGAAGATAGGGGGATTGAAGGAAGAAGGAGAGGGGAGTAAAGCTGTGGATTTATGTGGCAATCACCATGTTCAAATTAACAAAGAGGAGAGTGAGAATTGCAAGAATTTAGCAGAAGAAAAGGAGGAAGGG
>NW_017686269.1:0-3348 GCF_001879085.1 Nicotiana attenuata | reverse complement strand
ACTTATAGTTGGAGGATTCTAAAATCAGTAAAAAGGCCCAGAATGCTTAAGAGAATTGGGCATGCAAAGAGACTAGTTTTTCATGGGAAACTAGGGAATCAGGCAGGAAGATTTAACAAGATACAAGATTTACAACACAGAATTTGTTGTTCTGATGCTTTAGTGAATTTGGTATTATCCTTTGGTATAATGGAGGATCATTTGGTGGTATTAATGCTTGTCATTCATTCCAAAGGTCTAAAATTACACCTAGAATATAGCACAAGTACAGATTTGAACTCAAAAGCATCACAACAACAAAAGCAGAGGAAAATCAACAAATGCACTACAGAGATAAGTACATTATTGGTATCAGAATCAGAGAGATGGCATTCAGAGGTAGTGATTTTATTTATAATCTATGGTTTAAGGTTTACTCAGATGGTGGTATTAGTACTATGTACTCAGTCCATCGGGGACAGCTTAAATCTAGCTTATAATAGAATCACAAACAAGTCTACAACACAGAAACAAGAAATCAGAGGAGCATACAGTAAGATATCAAAAAATAAAGCAAGAATAGCATACATAAAGAACAAACAAGCACAGAATAGGGGCTTTTCAGTTACATGTCTGACGGACAGTAATCATTACTGGATGATGCATACATGTAATGAAACAGCTAAGAAAAAAGAAAATAATACATGGAATGGACTACAAGCAAGTTACAAAGAAAAGAATTTTACAAATCCAACCAAAGCTTTCCTTTTTCAGCAAGGTGATGAATTGGTACCAGAGGGTGTGTACTTTAGGGCTTTCACATCAGTTGTAGCAGCTGCACAGATGACTCATGAGATTCAAATGTACTCTCAGTACACGAGATATATGGATCCAGGCACATGCAAGAAGAATCAAAGAAGAAATGGAGTTAGTACAATCGATTGGAACAACGTAGAAGACAAAAAAGTAAAAAAGAAAGAGAAAGAGAGTGGCTATTACCTACTGGAGCTTCAGGAGAGAATCGATACTGATATATCTCTGTTTCTACAAAGAGATGTTGCAGCAGCCAGGCGGAGAAATCGAGAAGTCAAAGTTGCAGCAGCTAGGCATACAAACTCAGGCAGATACAGGAATATCCAAAGAAGAAATGAAGTTAGTACAGATGATTGGAGCAAAAATGAGAAAGATAAAACACAAAACAAAGAGAAAGAGAGTCGATGTTACCTAGGTGAGCTTCAGGTGGAGCTGAGGAGGTTGAGGAGAGATGAAATGATTTGGGGATATTTTGTGGATAGTGGGGATTGTCGGTGTATTAGGAAATGGGGGGGAGTATTTTACAGGTGTTGGAGAGATATAGCCACGTGTGGGGTGAAGATAAGGGTAACAAATAGGTTAGTTCTGTATTTTAGTAAGGTGGGAAGAAATTTTGGCTATTGTTGTAATTTCAGGTGGGCGAAAGATGGCTTTAAGTGCAAAATGTTAGATATCTGGGCTGGGTTAAACATCTGGACAACTGGGTATATGGGCTTTTTTGGAAAGGACTCATTATTAGATTGTACAAATAGCCAATACATATGTTTTACATATGTGTGGCTATTTGTTAAATTCAGTAATGGGGGTAATTTGGCTGATGGTGCAAGGAGATGGCTGTTCGGGCAAAGCAGTAACGATATGGGCTGCTGGACTGCTGGTATTGGACTGGGTTTTATGCAATGGGCAATTATGAGATCAATGTGGTTACATTTGCAATTTCAGGAGATTGGAGACGTTACAGCAACCTATGGCTATTTATGCAAAGCAGTAGCAATGTTAATTGGGCTGATACAAGGGAGGCTGCATGTGCAAATCAGTAGCACTGACGAGAGGTGGCTTAAATTGCAATTTACAACAGGTCATGGCTGTTTCTGCAATTCATGCGGGTGGGCTGGACATGTAATTTGGAGGCTATCGGCGCAAAGTATTCTCTTGGGCTGGCCGTGTCTCTTTCTTTGTGGAGTGGGCTGCTGTGATTTATTTTCTTGGACTAGTTTTGATACAATTTTTAGAAGAATTTTTGTGATATCAATTTTGAGTTTAATGCTCAATTTTGATAATAGGTCTTATGTAGAATTATATTTCCTTTTCCTACATCCGTTAGGATTTCATGACATTGTGCTTGTTTGTTTTATTTATAAATAAAAACTAGCCCTAGGCTATGCCTAGCGGATTGCTTAAAAAAAAAAAAACCCGTAACTAAAAACCCCCTAAACCCCCTAAACCCCGTTGCGATTTTTCTCTGCCTTCTCTCTAGAAAAGGCGATTTAGAGAGAGAAAGCTGCGATCAGTTGCCATGGCCAATCCGGCCGGCGGCCAGCCATCTTTTCCGGCTGGTCAGCCCCCTCTAACGTCTGCCCAGCCTTCTACTACACCAAACAATAATTCCCAACCTTCAAATCCATCTAGCGATAAACCAGCACCCATGAACTACGCTAAAGCAGTAAAGCCTACGTTAAACAACGCTGCCATGCACGATCGAGCAGTGGTTACAGAACCAATTGCGCTTAGAAGAGTTACATTGCATCAAGGACAACCTTTGGTTTGCTTTACTGAAGCAGAAGTCGAACGCATGAACGTGATCGAAGGTTTGCAGTATGCAGTGGTCTGCAAATTCTCATATGGTTGGCCGGAGATTAATGAATTACGTCGTATCCTTCCTATTCAATGTGGTATCAAGGGTGAATGCACAATTGGATATTTACGAGATAGGCATATCTTAATTAGACTTACACTGTGGCAGGACTTCATTGAATTTTCATCAAAGGGAGTACATTATGTTAAGGACAAGTTTGGAGATGAATATCAATTTAGAACGTTGATATATGATGCTAAATTCAAGGTTGGCGAGGAGACACCAAAAGTTATGGCATGGATTTCATTTCCTAATCTGTTGCCAACATATTTTGTTAAGGAATGCCTTTTTTCATTAGCTTCTGCAGTTGGTAAGCCATTACATCTTGACCAAGCTACACTGAACAAGACCAGACCAAGTTGTGCACGTGTGAAAGTATTAGTTGACTTACTAGCTGATCTCCCTAACAAGGTTAGGATGGATATTGTTAATGAAAGCACTGGAGAGATTAGAACTGAATGGGTGAATATCAAATATGATTATCTTCCTAAATACTGCAAAGAATGCAAGCTACAAGGGCATGATCTGTTGGAATGCTGGAGGGTGCATCCTGAGCTTATGGTAAATAGGAATGAGAAAAATCAGCCTGGTGTAGATAAGGAGAAAAGTAAGACTAACAACCCTTTGATGATTCTATCAAGTGGGAAGGTTGTTGGCAATGTTGGAACCCAGTGGAAAGAGGTCAAAGATAAAAGAAATCA
>NW_017686268.1:0-6385 GCF_001879085.1 Nicotiana attenuata | reverse complement strand
TTGACTTCGTTTTTTTTTTTTTTGATTTTTTTAAAAATAAGATAGAAATACTACACAATGCCAAAGCTAATCCTAATTAATTGAACTAGACATGAAACTATATATTTTTTTTTGTTTTCGAAATTATATAAAAATAAGGTACTATTTTTGTGTTTTTTTTAATTTATGAAAAATTCGTAAACTAAAAATAGTTTTTATAATTTTTATTTTTCTTGTAATAAAATAAAGTAAAAAGTCAAAATGAGCTGGAATAGCTATATTAGGCCTAAATTGACTATTTACGTGCTAAAATATAAAAAATCTTGGGGAGGGTCAAAAATCACATATCTACAGAGGTTATGCGGGTCGCCCTGTTCATTCAACTCTTCCAGCAGCCAGCAGTGCTCCAGCTCCGCCTACACCTCAGGAGCCTTACTATGCACCTCCACTTTCTAGCGCGCCTCCTGCGCGGGGTACTTCCAGGGGTCAGTCCAGCAGACCTGGCGCTAGTCAGTCACAGCCACCGCGTCCTCCCAGAGCTTGTTTCAAGTTTGGTGATACACGCCACATGGTTAGGGACTGCCCCAGACTTGGTAGGGGTGCATCTTTACAGACTGCTCAGCCACAGCGTGCTCCTCAGAGTTCTCAGGCCATGATTACAGCTCTAGCTGCTACCCCACCTGCCCAGCCGGCTAGGGGCGGAGGTCGGGGAGATAGAGGTCTCCCTCGAGAGAGGGGTCGAGCCAGATATTATGCTATTCCTGCTCGTATTGAGGCTGTTGCCTCCGACTCTGTCATTACAGGTATTATACTGGCTTGTCACAGAGAGGCATCGATTCTATTCGATCCGAGCTCTACTTATTCTTATGTGTCTTCTTACTTTGCTCCGCATTTGGGTGTGCCTCGGGATTCTTTGAGCGCCCCCGTTTATGTTTCTACTCCTGTGGGGGATTCTCTTGTTGTGGATCGCGTTTATCGGTCATGTTTGGTTACTATTCGTGGTTTTGAGACCAGAGCGGACTTATTGTTACTCGGTATGGTGGATTTTGACATTATTTTGGGCATGGACTGGTTGTCGCCCCATTTTGCTATTCTTGATTGTCACGCCAAGACCGTGACGCTGGCTATGCCAGGTATTCTGCGTATTGAGTGGAGTGGTACTTTAGATCACACTCCCAGTAGAGTTATCTCTTTCCTTAAAGCTCAGCGTATGGTTGAGAAGGGGTGTGCCGCGTATTTAGCTTATGTGAGAGATGTCAGTGTTGACACCCCTTTTGTTGATTCAGTTCCAGCGGTACGGGATTATCCCGATGTGTTTCCAGCTGATCTTCCGGGCATGCCGCCCGATAGGGACATTGATTTTGGCATTGATCTGTTGCCGGGCACTCAGCCCATTTCCATTCCTCCGTATCGTATGGCTCCTCCTGAGTTGAAGGAGTTGAAGGATCAGTTGCAGGAATTGCTTGGTAAGGGTTTTATTCGACCCAGTGTTTCACCGTGGGGTGCTCCTGTCTTGTTTGTGAAGAAGAAGGATGGTTCTATGCGTATGTGTATTGATTATCGTCAGTTGAACAAGGTTACGGTGAAGAATTGTTATCCTTTGCCTCGTATTGATGATCTGTTTGACCAGCTTCAGGGCGCACATGTGTTTTCTAAGATTGACTTGCCTCAGGGTACCATCAGTTGAAGATTCGGGAGCCAGATATCCCGAAGACTGCCTTCAGGACTCGGTATGGTCATTACGAGTTCCTTGTATGTCATTTGGGCTGACCAACGCCCCAGCAGCTTTCATGCGTTTGATGCACAATGTGTTCAAACCATATGTTGACTCGTTCGTCATTATTTTTATTGATGATATTCTGGTGTATTCTCGGAGTCGGGAAGATCATGAGCAGCACCTGAGGATCGTGCTTCAGACCTTGAGGGAGAAGAAGTTATATGCAAAGTTCTCAAAATATGAGTTGTGGCTGAGTTCTGTGGCATTTTTAGGCCACATGGTTTTGAGTGAGGGTATTCGGGTGGATCCGAGGAAGATAGAGGCCGTACAGAGTTGGCCCAGGCCGTCCTCAGCTATAGAGATTCGTAGTTTCCTTGGTTTGGCGGGCTACTACCATCGCTTTATGGAGGGATTTTCATCGATTGCGGCCCCTATGACTAGATTGACCCAGAAGGGTGCCCCATTTCACTGGAAAGAGGAGTGTGAGGCGAGCTTTCAGAAGCTCAAGATAGCTTTAACTACAACCCCAATTTTGATGTTGCCTACTGGTTCGGGGTCCTATACTGTCTATTGTGACGCCTCGAGAGTTGGCTTTGGAGCGGTGTTGATGCAGGACGGTAGGGTGATTGCCTATGCGTCCAGACAGTTGAAGATACATGAAAAGAATTACCCTGTCCACGACCTTAAGTTAGCTGCCATTGTTCATGCCTTGAAGATTTGGCGTCATTATTTGCACGGTGTGCCTAGTGAGATCTATACTGACCACCGGAGCTTGCAGCACTTACTCAAGCAAAAAGATCTTAATATGCATCAGAGGAGGTGGTTAGAGTTACTGAAGGATTATGACATAACTATCCTGTATCACCCGGGCAAGGCCAATGTGGTGGCGGATGCCTTGAGTCGCCGGGCGGAGAGTTTGGGGAGTTTGGCATATCTACCAGCTTCAGAGAGGACTATGGCGATGGATGTTCAGGCCTTAGCCAGCCAGTTTGTGAGATTGGATCTTTCGGAGCCCAGCCGGGTTCTAGCTTGTGTGGTTTCCCGGTCCTCCTTATTTGATCATATCAGGGAGCGGCAGTATGATGACCCTCATTTGCTTGTCCTTCAGGAGAAGGTTCAACGTGGCGATGCCGGAGATGTGACCATTGGAGATGACGGGGTATTGAGGATGCAGGGCCGGATTTGTGTGCCCAATGTTGATGGTCTTCGAGAGTTGATTCTAGCAGAGGCCCATAGTTCGCGGTATTCCATCCATCCGGATGCCGCGAAGATGTATCAGGACTTGAGGCAGCACTACTGGTGGAGGCGGATGAAGAAAGAAATAGTTGGTTATGTGGCTAGATGCCTCAACTGCCAGCAGGTGAAGTATGAGCACCGGTGCCCAGGTGGGTTGCTTCAACAGATAGAGATTTCGGAGTGGAAATGGGAGCGCATCACCATGGACTTTGTATCGGGACTCCCACGGACCTTGAAGAAGTTTGATGCCATTTGGGTCATTGTGGATCGGGTGACCAAGTCCGCTCATTTCATTCCTATGTGTACCACTTATTCATCGGAGCGGTTGGCGGAGATTTATATCCCAGAGATCGTCCGTCTGCATGGTATTCCAGTTTCTATTATTTCAGGTAGAGGTACCCAGTTTACATCGCGGTTCTGGAGAGCCCTGCAGCAGCATTTCACCCCCAGACGGACGGATAGTCCGAGCGCACTATTCAGATTCTTGAGGATATGCTCCGTGCGTGTGTGATTGAGTTTGGAGGGTCTTGGGATCATTTCTTGCCATTGGCGGAGTTTGCTTACAACAACAATTATCAGTCCAGCATTCAGATGGCGCCGTATGAGGCTTTATATGGTAGGAGGTGTAGATCTCCGGTGGGTTGGTTTGAGCCGGGTGAGGCCAGGCTATTAGGCACAGAGTTGGTTCAGGATGCATTGGAGAAGGTTAAGACGATTCAGGATAGACTCCATACAGCCCAGTCCAGACAGAAGAGCTATGCGGACAGGAAGGTTCGTGATGTTTCATATATGGTTGGTGAGCAGGTTCTTCGGGTTTCGCCTATGAAGGGCGTCATGAGGTTTGGGAAGAAAGGAAAGCTGAGTCCGAGGTTTATTGGCCCTTTTGAGATCTTGAGGCGAGTTAGGGAGGTTGCTTATGAGCTTGTCTTACCTCCCAGTTTGGCCGAAGTTCATCCGGTATTTCATGTTTCGATGCTCCGGAGGTATCACGGTGATCCGTCTCACGTGTTGGATTTCAGTTCAGTCCAGTTGGACAAGGATCTATCCTATGTTGAGGAGCCAGTGGCAATATTGAACAGACAAATCAGAAAGTTGAGGTCAAAGAACATTGCTTCAGTGAAGGTTCAGTGGCGGGGTCAGTCGGCCGAGGAGGCGACTTGGGAGACCGAGCGGGATATGCGCAGCCAGTAACCTCATCTTTTCGCTACTTCAGGTATGTTCTCTATGCTCGTTCGAGGATGAACGAATGTTTAAGTGTAGGAGGATGTGACGACCCGGCCGGTCGTCTTACGAATTAACGCCCCGATCCCCTATTAACTGCTTCCCCTAAGTTCATTTCTGCTAGTTTGGTTTGCCGGGACGTTCGGTGTTGAGTTTCGGAGAGTTTTGGGACACTTAGTACCTAAATGAGAGCTTAAGTGTTGAAAAGTGATCCGTAGTCGGAACAGTGTGAAGACGACCTCGGAATGGAAATCCGATGGTTCCGTTAGCTCCGTTAGGTGATTTCGGGGTTGGGAGCGTGTTCGGAATGTATTTTAGAAGTCCGTAGCTCATTTAGGCTTGAAATGCCGAAGTTTGAATTTTCGAAGTTTCCGCTCCGATAGTGAGTTTTTGATCCGAGGGTCGGATTGGAATCCTGGAAGTTGCAGTAGCTCCGTCATGTCATTTGGGATGTGTGTGCAAAATTTCAGGTCATTTGGACGTGTTTTGGTTAGGTTTTTGATCAAAAGTGTATTTTGATAAAAATTGAAGTTCTTAGGCTCAAATCTTTGTTTAATTCGAGTTTTCGGCGTTGTTTTAATTGGTTTAAGGATTGGTACAAGTTTGAATGAGGTATTAGGTGTTATTGGTGATTTTGGTTGTGGTCCCGGGGGCCTCGGGGTGATTTCGGGTGGTTAACGAAAGAATTTTGAAGTGTTGCAGCAGCTGAAGTGTTCCTCTTCTGGCATTTTCGTATCTGCGGCTTGGGAACCGCAGAAGCGGCACCGCAGAAGCGGCTAAGTGGCCGCAGAAGCGGCTTTGGCCTTTCCCTCAGAAACTGCAGAAGCGGTACAATTCTCGCAGAAGCGGACCGCAGAAGCGGCTCAGGCATCGCAGATGGGGGCTCCTGTATCTCCTTAGTTTCCGCAGAAGCGGATGTTCCCCCGCAGATGCGGTGTCGCACCTACAACCCTTTTTTCGCAGATGCGGTCACTGCCTTTGTAATGAAAACCGCAGAAGCGTCTCTTGTTCCGCAGAAGCGGGACCGCAGAAGCGGTCCCTTGTCCGCAGAAGCGGAAATCCCTGAGCAGATATAGAAATTTCGAGGGTTAGTTTTCATAAGTTAGAAAAATCAAATTGAGCTCGGGGAAGGGCGATTTTCAGAGGGTTTTGAAGAGAAGACTATTGGATGACGTTTCTTTAATCCCTTCTTGTTATATTTCATCATTTTGTAGTTAAATCCATCATTAAAATTCGAATTTGGGATCAAAAATTAGAAAAAAAATTGGGTGAAACTTCATAGACCAAACTATTGAGTTTTGAATGGGTGTTCGAGCTCCGATTTGGGAGATTTTTATATGGTTAGACTCGTGAGAGTACGAGGATTCTGAAAATGTGAAAATTATTCGATTCCGGGACGTTGGCCTGAAGGGCATTTTGGTCATTTCACCTAATTTCACGCCGTAGCTTTGAATTTAATAGTAAAACCAGTTGTTTGCGATGTTATTTACAATGTGTAATTGAATTGAATAGATTTGGGCCATTTGGAGTCGGATACTCGTGGCAAAAGTGTGATTTCGAGTTGAGTTTGGAGCCGATTCGAGGTAAGTGGCTTGTCTAACCTTGTGTGGGGGACCTTTCCCCTTAGGATATGATACTGGTAATTGAATGCCTTGTGCGTGAGGTGACGAGTGCGCACTTGAGCTAATTGTTGAAAAACCCGGTTTTACTTTAAATATTTAGACTGAGTTTCTTTCTTACCTGCTTTATTCTACTTGCAATTATAGCCTGTGTTAGTTTAGAAAAGCATGCTTAGCTGACCTAAATTGCCTATTTGCTTAAGTTGCCTTGATTGTACTATATGAAGCATGTTAGGCTAGAACTACTTGTTGCCTTATATTTCCTTGTACTCTAGTTCTGAATATCTTCTTGTTGTGGCTGTGTATTTACATTGGGACTACGGATATAGGATTCCGGTAGCTGCCCCCTTGTTTGTTTACTTTGGGACTGCGGGTTCGATTCCTGATAGATCCTCCTGCATATTTACTTTGGGACTGCGGGTTAGATTCCCGATAGATCCCCCCCTGCACATTGATAGTTGGACTACGGGACGGTATCCCGGGAGATCCTTCGGAAATATACATATGATGGACTACGAGACGGTATCCCTGGAGATCCACTGGACAGTTGAGAAAAGGACTACAGGACGGTATCCTGGGGAGATCCTCATTGGTTACCATTGGTATTGAGCTG
>NW_017686267.1:5642-6386 GCF_001879085.1 Nicotiana attenuata | reverse complement strand
GATTAATTGGCGACACTCTATCATTTTGATAGTAGGGTTTAAAATAGCACCAATTAGGTAAATATGGGGAATTGGGTAGAAGAATTTTTTAAACTTATCTAGCATAGATTCAACAACAGAAGTATATCCTTCTTTCTTCTTCAAATTATGTAGTAAAAGAGAAATTCAGCAATATGAACTAAACCATTTACAATAGTAGGATAATACGCTCCAGAAAACTCAAGTGTAGCCACATAAAATTTTTGTAAAAATTGTACAACATCTTCAATGAGATCCCAAGTTCTAGATGTTAACAAATGGCTAGGATCCGTACAATGAGAATTAGCAACTTCAGTTATAGGCATTCTATATTTATAACAACATCTTAAGAATAAATAAGTATAATTCCACCTAGTAACTATTTCTTCAGGTATGGGTCTTGGTTTTAGTCCATAGTGTACATATTTTTCCTTAAATGCATTTAAGCTAGCACTTTTATTATTTTCTTGAATTATACCAACAGCTCTCCTAACTAAAGTGATTTTATCTCTAAATAATTCAAGGCCACTCTTCACAATCAAGTTATAAATATGACATGCACATCTAACATGAAATATTTCAGGAAATGGTGGGTGTAGATGCAATTTTAATATTGTAATAGCAGCATTGTTGTCAGAAGCATTATCAAATGACATACACAAAACTTTTTCAGCAAGATAAATAAAATATTGCTAACTTCATGGATAGTATACTCATAAATGCACC
>NW_017686267.1:0-1202 GCF_001879085.1 Nicotiana attenuata | reverse complement strand
TATATATATATATATATATATATATATATATATATATATATATATATATATATATATATATATATATATATATATATATATTAGAATTACATACATTATTGAGTAATTCTAGAGTACTATATATGTTAGAATTACATGTTCATCTATAAGCATATACGTCTGCCTTTATATATCTTGGATTGGCAGAAAACATGACAACTACTATTTTCATGATATCTAAGCATGAGAATTAGACCAAACTAATACTTCGCCAAGGCATACTCTAAAGAACAGATAGAATCAAAAAGAAGAAAGGAAACAAGCCTTTTTGCGGGCAGCGAACCGAGGCGTTGATCTTAGGTGTACTATCGAACTCCAACCTCGAACTTGCTACTACAAACAACTAAGAAAATGTTGAAGCGAGCAAATTAACGGCTCTTTTATGGCTAAGAGAAAACCAAACAGAAGTTGAAAAGGTTGCAAAAGGAAAACACTAAATTTTTTTAAAGAAAAGTTTTTGTCACGACCCGGATTTCCCACCCTCGAGGGTCGTGATGGCGCCTACTAATAGGAGCTAGGCAAACCAACTTAATTAACAAATTCATTAAACACATGTTCCTTTTTAACAATTAACGGCATTATATAAAGGTGATGGAATTAAAATCATTAGTGGAAGACTTAAATTTATATAACGGAATAAAATACAGAAATTCCAACATACGTCTCTACCCTGGGACTGGAGTCACATACTCACGAACATCTAAGGAGTACTACATACAAAGTCTGAAAGAACAAATCTGTTTATCTCGGGTACAATGAGATGACAGCCAAATGTAAAGATAGAAGGGAGACGCCGGGCCTGCGGACGCCTGCGAGCTACCTCGGGTCTCTCTGGACTGAAGGTTTGCCCCCGTGCTAATGCTGCTGCTGCTGCTCAATACCTGGACCTATGCAAAAATGCACAGAGTGCAGCATCAGCACAACCGACCCCATGTGCTGGTAAGTGCCTAGCCTAACCCTGGCGAAGTAGTGACGAGGCTAGACTGGACCCCACATAAACCTGTGCAATTATAAATATACAGCAGAAATTGAAGTACAAGGCAACTAACAGTATGGGAGGGGAAACATGCTGTGGGGAGATAACTATATTAACAGTAAATCCAAAGTAATCAATCTAGGTGCAATTTAAAATTTCCGGCGAACAAGAAACTAATACCAACACT
>NW_017686266.1:825-6386 GCF_001879085.1 Nicotiana attenuata | reverse complement strand
CAGATACAGAGTTTTAAGTATCGCTTCAGTTGTTCGAGTATATTTGAAGTCAAATTTCATTCAACTCTTAAATGATAATATTGTTGTGTAAGAGCACAACATTTGCAAGGTAAATCGTTTGTATTTCTTAAACTCTGTTATCTTCCTAATCGTTCATGTATATATTCGGAGTCTATAATGTGAATCAATTTGCAGGAGTTTGTCGTCCTGACTGCCCCTCACGTTCGTTGGCACACGCCTTCTACATGGGAGCGACCACCAAACACTCACTTCCTGTCGAGGTTTGTAACACTTGATCTTAACATTATAAAATTTAATAACGTTAACAATATAAAATTTTAAAGATTAACAATATTGCAAGAAATCACCAAGCTAAATTTTACTATTTTCTCTGTTATATATGGTTTTATTGCAACTAAACTCTTAAATTTTAGTATTCCAGTCAACTTTTTGAAGCAATCGTCAAGTTATATCAATTTACTTAACATCCAAACAAGAAAGGAGCTGGATGGACTCTGGTCAAAGTGTCCGAAGTCAGTTGACCGAATCCGGGACGTATCCCGCTCCCGCTCCCGTCCCCGTCTCGTATCGGGACGGGGATGGCACCAAAATCGAAGAGTCCGTGCAACTTAGACGATCACTCAATTTGGCTCAAGATTTATTTACATTCAAAGAGAAGAAACACAAAAGACCACGCAGGATATACTGTAAGTTCTCATATTTATAAATGTGGACCACGCAGGATATACTGTACGTGCTCATATTTATAAATGTTTCATGAGTGAATTTTACAAAAACATTAATATCAGAATAAAAAATTACACTAGGGCATAATAAGCCTATCCCCGTCAACTAATTTTGTACAGAAGATAAAAAGGGACAAGGAAAACTTCGAATGGTTTACGAACCTCAAGAAATCTCGGGAGAGAGCATCGCCGCGGCCGACCGGAAAAACTCAGCAAAAACAATTTGGACCATTTCTCGATTTGTGCGTGTCATCCTTGCGCAGGGGCCATGCTAATTTTATCGGACTCCCATGTTGAGCTAGGGTTTTTATTGTGCCGTAAAGCTCCTTCTCTGTTCGATGAGGGAGAAAGAACTTACAAGTGTAAAATACCGTTTCGAGTCCTAAAGTTCAGGAACTGAACACTATCGTCCTATTTTAAGAACATTTATTTCAAAATCACCCCTTATGTATTTATTCACTTGATAACGTTCTCTCTGCACTTCTGAAGATGTCAAAATTACCCTCTTTTTCCTACTATTCTTTAACCCAAGATGTTGAACAACACAAGACGATGCTATGGTACAGTGACAGTTGGTCCAGAGGGACTTTCATGTCAAAATGGAAATGTAGTGTAGACATGCCAAAGGCATTAGAGATACCTTAAGATTTAGGCAGTACCAGTTGCTTATAGCTCAAGGGCAAACACAGAACCAGAAGGCTGACCGAAAAATGTTTGCAAATAAAGTATAAAGTCTCCAGCCAATACAAGCTTTCTGAGATCAACATTTGTCTTCACTCCTAGTCCAATAAGCATTGAAGCAACATCCTCAGTAGTCACACTTCCAGAGGCACCTGAGCATATGGACAACCTCCAGGTCCAGAGGAATCCACTGTGAATTGCCAAGAAAAACAATCGACAAATATATTGTACCATATCATTTAAGTCTTAAAGCAAACATATTGCATAAATTCCACATTAACAATTCAATTAGGTGTTTTGCAAAACCTGAGATTGAAATAAAAAGTTACCTACTCTGATTCACCTCACGTGGTAAATAGATAATTTGAGAATTAGGAGAATCACAGTTAAACCACCTCTCTCTCAGATCAAATCATTAAGGAAGGAAGTTAGGGGATTGCGAGGCAAAGGTAAATAGAACCTAATCCATTTTGTTTGACCCGTGCCATATGATATTAGCCATTTAGACATTCTGATGTTAACACATACATGAAAAAAGATAAACGCAAGATGTGCAAGGATAAAATTATCTTACCGCATTACAAATGCCTTCAAGGAGAACTCGATAAACAGCATATGGTTGATTACGCTATTCGGACACACAAAAGTCATACCAATTTTCAACATACAAAACTAGTGGCTTAGACCACAGGCTGCATTGCGGAGACAAGCAATTTTATAAGTTAGTTTTTAAAAAAAAAAATAAGTTCAGTATTCACTTAAGCAGGTAAAATTGTCTTCTCGTTTTCCAGTCCATCTGTTGAACCAACTTCCACTATCTTCTGGGAATCAGGGATAGATCCCACAAAATGCATAATTATGTATAAGCTGCCACAATGCTAGGAGAAAAACTTCTTTTGTAACTTAAATCGCGAGGACTTCAGAAAAGGATCATATCTCTACATTTCGTACAACTTAATTGAAAAGAATCATTCCTTCGATTGAAGTCCCTTTCTTTCATCTTTGCCATAGGAAGGCTTCTCGCTGCAAGGAAGTACTTCACTGTTGGTATACTATGTGCTCATGCCTATTTGTTAATTCTGTTATGATGTAATATATCTTTGACTAATTATCATAGGTTATAAAAAAGATACCAAAACAATGTATGATGCAGTATCAGAATCCCATCGACATTAACAATCCCTAACTGCCTATGGAGTGGGAATATACCTTAGGTGCTCATATTCCTAAATGCTTGAGATTTCACGAGTGAATTTCACAAAAATTACAGTAATAAGCCTATCGCCATTTGGGGAAACATGAAATTAAACAGAATGATATAAAATCCGAACAGTTTACGGACCTTAAGAAACCTCGTAAGAGTGCATCACCGCCGACGACGACCGGCAAAAATAAGTGAGGAAAAAATTTCAGCCGGAGAATCGCCGCCGGCAAGGCAAAAAAAAATTTGGACCATTTCTCGATTTGTGCGTGTCATCCTTGCGCAGGGGCCATGCTAATCTTCTCTGTATCGTTCCAATTTTATCGGATGTCCCCGAAGGGACGAACACCATTGTTGAGCTTCCACGATATCAAGTCTGAAGAGCTTCAGTTTGTGATCGGTGTGGGATATCTCGTTGGAATAGAACCAGAAAAGGTCTTGTGTTTACTCGTTTAGTTGAGCCCTTTCCTAAAAGCCCATAACGAAATGGGCTGCTTGTGGGCTATACTATAATAGAATAATCTTTTCTCTTGGCATTTTAGAGAAAATTGACTATTTTTGAGTCATGAAAAATAGATTTATTGATACTATCTCTATTTATTATAAAAGTCGAGACACATTTTTCAAGTATGACGTAATTTCTTATGTGATTTTTACCAAATTTATATTCTTTTGACCCAGGTCTGTTCGAATCCTCTAATATTTATATGAAGTATTATGATTAGTCTATTGACAGTAACTCAGTTTTTGTTCTGCATCCACAACTTCCTTTTGTATTACAAAACCAATTCTTTACCCTTCACGGCAAAATTAAATAAAAATATCAGTTTAATCATATCATAGTTAGCTCTCTTTTTTTGTGTCATGATTTAGACATTTAGTTGCTATAGTTCTGTTGGTTCAACTGTCTATTAAGCAAACATCAGATATAATTTATTATTTCAACCTTGTTAGGACTCCTCGCAACAATAAACAATGACGATGTTTCGCCGGATGAGCAAATTTTGCATGTGTTCAATTATTCACAAGTTTTACCGAACGATCAAATCTTAGTGCCATTTTCGTTCTATCTATCTTGTTAAATTATTCAAAAATTGTGTAGGATGGGGCAATCTTAAAGTTAATTGTTCACAAATTTTGCCATACGTCCAAAACTTGATATTGTCTATTCTACCTATCTTGTTTACAACATTGAGTCAAAACTTGCATATGGTATTCAATTGTTCACAAGTTTCATCAGACCTCATTCACATTTTTTTCCAAGCATATTTGCAACTCTTTTACCTGGTATATTTGTAACTCTTTTATCGGGTAGTTTGTGTTACTTCTCTTCCAATTTCTTCAATTCAAACCAGTGTTGGAATTGTATGAAATCTTTTGCCATCAAATAACGTGAATGGAACATGAAAAGCCAAGTACTCAGACTAACAAATTGAACAACTTCGTCCAAGTTAGGTTACAATATAGGACGACTACCGTATTCTAGTTAAGAAATTTAAAATCAACCAAGAAGCCTGAACGAGGAGGAGGAGAGATTACAAGCGTGAAGATGGAAACGAGTCTACTGCTGGGTTATATTTCATTGTTTTTAAGAACGGGGGTAAAATATGAAAAGCAGCGTAAAAATGCATGTCTCCTGATCCTGCTCCTGCTTGGTTGATATTTTACATGGTCTGATTTGTAACTTCTTAACCTTACCAAAAAAAAAGTAACTTTTACGTCATTCAACTAATAATACAATTTCATGATGAAGCTACACAAACACTTGGCATCGGGGTAGCCAAAATCCATTTTGGGATAAAATATTTGAGAATCCATGAAAAAGAGAAGACTGGCATTAATTGTTTACTTTAAACGTCTCAAACCAGAGCATAAAATTTCTTTAGGCAAGAATATCTTCAAACTGTAACAAGATCTCAAGCTACAGTTCATTTTACAAATTGAATAATACATAAAATTGATGGAAGCAGATCAATTTTTCCTTAACATCTTAATACTCTATCTTTTTACCTTCAGATCCTGTATGATAATACTTTTACGTACAACAGAACAAATTCAATTTTCTCTATAACTAAAGGGATGAGAAAATTGGGACACCTGGTAAAGTAGCTCCAGCTTCTACTATGAAAATGTTTCCTGAAACATATTCTGAAGAATCGTGGATTAAATAACGCACCACTGAAGTCAAAGCCGGATCTGATGTTCCATGTGTTCTCAAGGGAATGGTTCTCAATGCAATATTGTGGAGCCAGTCTTTTTGCATGAGGCCCTCTGTTATCTCAGATCTGAAAAGTCCTGGTGATATTGAGTTCACTCTGATCTTGTATGGTCCCAATTCAATTGCCATCATCTGCCATATTGCAAATCAGGAAAAGAAAAAAACATACAAAAGTCTCACTAGTATGCAAACACTCTACGCTTGACCTGCAACAGACTGCAGGCAGGAAATTTTCACAAAGAAAAGTTGAACTGGATGAGACCTTGTCGGACTTGATTAGATAACAAGAATGACTTTAGATTACATTGGAAAAGTGGACCATCTAGGACTCTAGGTAGATTGTGTTGTTAACCACTAAAAACCATCAAGTATAAGCCAGAACGCCACAAGTATTATCTATGAAGTATACAATGCCCTCTGTAAAAGAATCAAACCAAATGCTTGATCTGCGTGAGACATCACATATACTTTTAAGATGATAGTGAAACTTTTATATCTGACACAATTGGAAATAGAATCTGCTTAGATTTCTCATTGTAGCTTAATGCCTGTTCTAGTTTTTTAATTTAATACCTCCATATTAACCATGATCAATTTCACATTTCTGGCTCCAGCATATGTTCACCAGAGAGTGGTGTGGCAACTATCCTAG
Organism: Nicotiana attenuata; assembly: GCF_001879085.1. NCBI lineage: Eukaryota > Viridiplantae > Streptophyta > Magnoliopsida > Solanales > Solanaceae > Nicotiana > Nicotiana attenuata. The sequence continues at coordinate 888 of NW_017686266.1, read as the reverse complement.
AGTAACTCTTCCTAAGTGCTAATGCACTATATATATATATATATATATATATATATATATATA
>NW_017686266.1:0-799 GCF_001879085.1 Nicotiana attenuata | reverse complement strand
GTGCTAATGCACTATATATATATATATATATATATTCTCTCAATATGTTGAACCATTTTGTATATCCAATATGTGTATGTAATTCGTATGTTTCCAGTGCATTTAAATGCATTCTCTAACTCTATATATGCATTTACCTTCCTTCTTTTCCCTCTTTCTTGTTGGAGCTGCCAAAGTTAGAAACATGATCTCAAGTATTGAATTTATGCATTTCAAGCTACAAACGAAACTGCTTAGCTTAAAAGAATCATGTATGCTTGTCTTCATATAATTGCATGCAATGTCAATGAAGCTAGGTTAAAAAACCAAGACACTACCTTCATCACAGTGTTAAGAGCAGTCTTTGAAGAAGCATAAGCAAGACCTCCTGGTAATTGCCCACGATTAAGACCAGCAATAGAAGAGATATTAATAACAGATCCTCCTTGATTAGCATCTCGCATCCGTATACAAACATATTTGGACACCAACCATGCCCCTTTTAGGTTCGTTCTATAGATGTTATCCCATTCCTCCTCTGACAAATCCAGTGGAGAGTGCACGCTGCCTATAAGATACAACTAACAAATTAGACGTCATATAAAGCCAATTACCAAAAGATGAGAAAATTCTTCCATATACGAATCACTCACACAAGTCAAACCAATACCACTTTGAAAAACTCATACATGATGTATGATTTTTACATGAAACCAACATTTCAATATACATGTAAATTATACCATAATTGACTTTGGTTTTCAGAGTCTAATCTGGATTTAATAGTATGAGCATCACAACCCCCCCCCCCCCCCCCCCC
>NW_017686265.1:4737-6387 GCF_001879085.1 Nicotiana attenuata | reverse complement strand
AAAGTGACTCACAGCTCGTGGTTAATCAAATGCTGGGGACTTACACAGCTAGGGAAGCAAGGATGCAACAGTACTTGGAAAAGGTACGGGAACTGATAAAGCAATTCCAAACTTGGAAGGTCATACAGATATCGAGGGATGAAAATATTGAAGCAGATGCCTTAGCTAATCTCGCATCCGCAGCTGATGTAGCAAAAGATGCAAATGCCGCAATTATACATTTATTTCACTCAGTTCTCGATCCAGATAAGAATGAGGTTAATTTTAATAATTTAACTTGGGATTGGAGAAACGAAATTTTTGCTTTTTTACAGTATGGTACCGTCCCTAATGACAAGAAGCAAGCGCATGCACTTCGAAAAAAGCTGCTCGTTACTGTTTAAAACAAGGGAATCCTTATCGTAAAATGTTCGGTGGTCCATTAGCAAGATGCCTCGGACCTTCTCAAACGGAGTATGTAATGAGGGAAATACATGAGGGGCATTGCGGGAATCACGCAGGAGGAAGATCACTAGTAAAAACCTTGATTAGAGCAGGATATTACTGGCCTAAAATGGAGGAAGAAGCGGAAAGTTTTGTAGCTAAATGTGATAAATGTCAAAGGTACGGTAACAACATGCATAGACCTGCGGAGTTGTTACATGCGGTCATATCACCATGGCCATTCATGAAGTGGGGAATGGATATCGTGGGTCCATTACCACAAGCAAAAGGACAGGTAAAATTTTTGCTAGTACTTACTGATTACTTCACTAAATGGGTAGAGGCAGGAGCATTCAAACATGTACGAGAAAAGGAGGTCAAACACTTCATTTGGCATAATATCATCTGCCGATTTGGTGTACCAAAGGAGATTGTATGCGACAATGGCCCTCAATTTATCGGAGCTCAAGTCACTGAGTTTTTTGAGAGTTGGCAAATTAAGAGAATCACATCTACACCTTATCACCCAGTAGGCAATGGGAAAGCGGAATCAACAAACAAAGTAATAATCAATAATTTGAAGAAACGTTTAGAGGAATCAAAGGGTAATTGGCCTGAAGTGTTACCCGGAGTTTTATGGGCATATCGCACGACAACAAAGACGAGCACAGGTGAAACTCCTTTCTCTTTAGTTTATGGAGCTGAAGCATTAATACCAGTTGAAATAGGAGAACCGAGTACAAGATTCTCACAAGCAACACAAGAGTCTAATGATGAAGAGATGCGGGTCAATTTGGATCTACTGGAAGGCAAGAGAGAAGCCGCATTAATGAGAATGGCAGCACAAAAGCAGGTGATCGGACGATATTACAACAGGAAAGCACGACTGCGATACTTCAAAACTGGGGACTTCGTGCTTAAAAAAGTTTTTCAATCTACAAAGGCGGCCAACGCGGGTAAACTAAATCCAACCTGGGAAGGACCCTACAGAGTTCGAGATATTGCAGGAAAAAGAGCATACGAGTTGGAAACAATGGACGGGAAGGTGCTTCCTTCGCATTGGAATGCAATTCATTAAAAGAGATATTACTTCTAAGGAAAAACCCACGGTCAGGTATCACCATGTTAAATTATATTTGTTTTTTGAATTGTAAATTTTACTAACGATTTTAGATTGATAGGCAAAACGCTAACCCGTACTAAATGATGAGTCACGACCTGTAAGGC
>NW_017686265.1:0-700 GCF_001879085.1 Nicotiana attenuata | reverse complement strand
AAGGTTGAAGTCCTCTTGACCCATTTCTAGTAAGGTGTCACGACGAGAATTTAGGAAGGCCCAACTCACCTCAACATCAGTTTTTTTCCTCAAGGATTTCATAATCCCTTTCCCAAGCAGCGACCTCATTCTTGAGTCCTTCATTCTCAGCTAATACAGAATTATAAGAAGATTGAAGGGCGGCATGAGAATTCTCCAAAGCATGCATACTATCCACAGAGGCACGAAGATCCTCCTGTGCCTTAGTCAAATTCTGAACTAACTCCCCGGCATAAACCTCTTTTTGGTTCAAAAGATCCTTTAATGCCCTGATTTCTTCACTGGCCTTGGATAATTGTTCGGAAAATGAAGTCTCAAGACGTTCTCTTTCTTTTTCCCCCTGATTCAACGAAGCCTTGATGACCCCCAACTCGGAAGTGAGTGCTCGAACCTGTTGTTCTAAGGCACTCTTATTCTCTTGTAAGTCCTCCATGTCGAGTTGAACACTGCCAAACTGTTCCTTCCAGTTGTTTGCCTCAAACTGAGATCACGTGCTACCTTCTCCAAGTAGGGAAATTCTGCTCATCAGCTCATTGCCAATAGATTGGCCTGCAATAAACGAGAAGTGAAAATCCCAGAGTCGAACATTTTTATAGAATGGAGAAAAATAGGAAAGAAGAATACCGTTTAAAGTGGACATAGCACTATGTCATTCATGAGG
>NW_017686264.1:5715-6387 GCF_001879085.1 Nicotiana attenuata | reverse complement strand
ACTTTCTTGTTTGCTTCTCTACACTATAAAGACGGCTACCTTCTACATTTTACTACACGAACACAGAATTACCATCTGAGTTCACAATTCCCTTTCACTCTCTCTTTCTGATACTCACACTGCTGTGGACTTTGCTCGCTTTCTTCTGCATTCTTTACTTCTATACCGGTATGTTTCAATTAGTTTATACGCCCCAAGACAATGTGTTTAATTCTGTCAACATGTTTTCCAGCATATTATAACGTGTTTCCCCTTCTCTTACAGTCCAGCATTTAAATAATCTGTGCAGTTGTTTGTTTGTTGTGAATATGATGCTTTATGAATTCCCTTACCCATTTTACCCCTTTGTATGTGAGTTTATTGTTCAGGGCATAACAGCACCCCAATATTGCTGTCTATGATCCTGAACTGGATTAATTGAACTCCTCAACTCAATCAAATCCCACTTCCCATTCTCCCCATTATGTGCTTGAGCCTTGACTTAGGTCTGATAGTGTCCTAATCACTATCCAGACCTTTGTCTGACCATCAAAAGGTCTGCTCCAAACTTGTTCATCTAGCAAGTGGTGAGGGGTGTGCCGGCCTACCTTATGGCTAGGTATGACCACCACTTGTCATGGCCCTTAGTTCCCTTTCACTTTGCACTTACTCCTAGCTATAAGTTCTGCCCCT
>NW_017686264.1:0-929 GCF_001879085.1 Nicotiana attenuata | reverse complement strand
ACAGGGAGCCAAGTCACCACCAAAATACCACACCTACCCATCACCTCCACTTACATATCAGCCTATCCCAAATTACCAAGCACCCACACCTTCCTATCCACCTCCCGTTTACCAGTCCTCTCCACCTCTCACATATCAACCCACTTCACCCAGATACTCTCAACCAGCACATGTTTACCAAGCTTATAACACTCAACCCTCTCACTACCAGTCACCACCCACTCGCCAAAATTTTCCAAGTCCCAGACCAAAATTCGACCGAAAACCTCCCAGACAATACACAGCTATCGCAGAACCAATTGACCAGCTATATGAAAGACTTAAAGCCGCCGATTACGTCACTCCCATCCCAGCCAAAGCTCCAGAAAATCCCTCCCAGTGGGTCAACCCCAACAAGACCTGTGTGTATCACTCCGGCATGAAAGGACACACCCTTAACGAGTGCCGTTCATTGAAAGATAAGATTCAGACCCTGATCGACAACAAGGTAATCGTAGCAAAGGAGCCTGCTCCTAATGTCCGCAACACCCCTCTGCCTGACCACAAAGGTGGAAACATTCATATGATCGAGGTCGAGGATGATTGGGACCCTAAAGGGTCGATAGGTTTGATTGCTGAAGGGGATGAACCAAAGAAGCCGGCAGTTACCCTCAACCCAATTATTGTACAGAATCAGCCCTCCAAGGACGACGAAGTAAATATGTCTGTACCACTTGAATTTGAAGCGCCTCCTTCTGCAAAGGCGTCTGGGCCGATCGAGGTTGAATTTGGGGTTCCGTAGACACCTACACCCTTTGAAGTTGTTGTGTTACCACCAAGGGTACCTATTCCGGTAGTAATGACTGACGTAGCACCGTTCCACTCAAACGCCATACCCTGGGATTACACTGCCAAAGCTAGGAGGAAAGGAAAGACAAAGACAGGAGAAG
>NW_017686263.1:5590-6387 GCF_001879085.1 Nicotiana attenuata | reverse complement strand
ACGTCATTTGACGTGTTTACGGACCTAAATATCGTAAAAATGAAAGTTTATGAAGTTTGAAGAAAAGTGATGATTTTTGAGGTTTGATTCCTCGTTTATGATGTTATTTTGGCGATTTGATCGCACGGTTAAGTTCGTAGGATGTTGTCGAGTTAGTGTGTGTGATTGGTTAGGAGCCCCGAGGGCTCGGGGGTGTTTTCGGAGGTGTTCAGGGTAGTTTTGGACTTAGGAAGATTGCAGAAAATCTGCAACAGGTGCTCAGTAATTTTCTCCTTCGCGTTCGCACTACGCCTCTCGCGTTCGCGTAGTGCATAAGGCTCCCTTCATCGCGTTCGCGTAGGTGTCCCCGTGTTCGCATAGACTAAGTCCTGGACCCCCCCCCCCCCAGCTTTCTTCTCTGCGTTCGCATCATTCCAATCGCGAACGCGATACCTTGCCCAGTTACCCTTCGTGAACGCGACACTGTTCCCGCGAACGCGAAGGGCAATTTTGCCCAGTGATTTTAAATACCCAAAACAGAACAATGACGGGATTTAGTCCATATTTCACACGAGTTCTTCTTCTCCACAACTCTTGAGCGAATTTTTGAGCACTTCTTCACCAAAGCTTCTTGGGTAAGTAAATTCCCACTCATTTCCTTCATCTTCCTTCATTAATTAATGAGTTTCTAAACCTAAATCATGTAATCTAGGGTTGAAATTGGGGGAAAAGGGTAGAGTTAGGGCTTTTCGATTTTCCTTGTTTTAGACCTCGTTTTGGGGTCGAATTTGAAAACAAATTGTATATCCGGGCTCGTG
>NW_017686263.1:0-908 GCF_001879085.1 Nicotiana attenuata | reverse complement strand
GAGTTGATCTTAGCGGAGGCCCATAGTTCTCGGTATTCTATTCACCCGGGCGCCGCGAAGATGTATCAGGACTTGCGGCAGCATTATTGGTGGCGTAGGATGAAGAAAGATATTGTTGCATATGTGGCCCAATGTTTGAACTGTCAGCAGGTTAAGTATGAGCATCAGAGGCCTGGTGGTTTGTTTCAGAGGATTGAGCTTCCCGAGTGGAAGTGGGAGAGGATTACTATGGATTTTGTTACTGGCCTCCCGTTGACTCGGAAGAAGTTCGATGCGATATGGGTTATTGTTGATAGGCTAACCAAGTCAACACATTTCATTCATGTGGCAGTCTCCTATTCATCCGAGAGGTTTGCTGAGATCTATATCCGGGAGATTGTTCGCCTTCATGGTGTGCCGGTATATATCATTTCGGACCGGGGTACGAAGTTTACCTCGCGTTTTTGGGGTGCAGTTCAGCGAGAGTTGGGCACACGGGTTGAGTTGAGCACAGCGTTTCATCCTCAGACGGACAGTCAGTCCGAGCGGACTATTCAGATTTTGGAGGATATGCTCCGAGCCTGTGTCATTGATTTTGGAGGCTCGTGGGACCAGTTTTTGCCCTTAGCAGAGTTCGCCTACAACAACAGCTACCAGTCCAGCATTCAGATGGCTCCATATGAGGCGTTGTATGGTAGGCGATGTCGGTCCCCAGTGGGATGGTTTGAGCCGGGAGAGGCTCGGTTATTGGGTACCGATCTAGTTCAGGAGGCCTTGGATAAGGTCAAGATCATTCAGGACAGGCTTCGTTCGGCTCAGTCGAGGCAAAAGAGTTATGCGGATCGTAAGGTTCGAGATGTAGCTTTCATGGTTGGTGAGCGGGTCTTGCTTCGAGTGTCGCCTATGAAGGGCGTGATGAGATTTGGGAA
>NW_017686262.1:5551-6388 GCF_001879085.1 Nicotiana attenuata | reverse complement strand
GCCTCATTAAAAACCTTGCCAAAAAAAACCCAGTGGGATAAAATCTTAGCTAAGGGAAAAAGAGTACAGCGCGTATTTGCCTCCCCCTGATGAAAACATCACTTTATTCTTCGGAGACGATGAATTCCAAGCTTGTATAACAACTTCTCTAATATTGAGATCCGCAATGTCTTGTGAAGAAGTTTGTCAAATTATCACTTGAACAAATTTGTTGAAGAACTTTGGTGAATGTGCTTTATTTTGTCTCCTTCGATAGTCCTTCTTTCAATTGATATAAGCAAACAACATTATCTTCAGTATTATTGGAATCTTCTCTTCAAAGTCAAGTCACACGTCTGTTGTGTGTTGAGCCCCTTGCTTTATCAGTTGCTTATCTTGGCATGACTTGAATAAGTATCAACAATTAACTGCCTTGTAATATGATAATATGGCAGTACTCTCACATGCAAATAGAATGTTTGAAGAACGAACTTCAGGAAAATGCCTGCATTTGCATAACCAACAAAATCTTGGCAATATTTGTTAGAATAACAAATCTACATCAAGTATTCCTTTTGAAATATAATACTAATTGTATTCCAATATCTCCACATTGAAATAAAACTATATCTTGCTAGCATTTTGTTATACTCATGGTTCTAGCCAGATATACTAGTGTACCAATTGCACTAGACACAAAAATAAATCATGTACGCCATGATCGCTCTAATCTACATAAGAATATGCAGAAGATTTATTTAATAAATTTCTTGGGAACCTTAATATACTTCAGAACAATTTAAATCATTCAAGAATTTTCATTATATCCATCAAATGTATGTCAGACCAAAATCTGAA
>NW_017686262.1:0-743 GCF_001879085.1 Nicotiana attenuata | reverse complement strand
CCCCCTTGGATGTCTATAGATAATGTGCCTCGTTAAAACCTTACTAAGAAAAAACCCTATGGGAAAAAATCTTAGTGAAGGAGAGAGAGTACACATATCTTGTAATACGCATTATTTGCTGCCTCATTAAAAACCTTGCCAAAAAAACCCAGTGGGATAAAATCTTAGCTAAGGGAAAAAGAGTACAGCGCGTATTTGCCTCCCCCTGATGAAAACATCACTTTATTCTTCGGAGACGATGAATTCCAAGCTTGTATAACAACTTCTCTAATATTGAGATCCGCAATGTCTTGTGAAGAAGTTTGTCAAATTATCACTTGAACAAATTTGTTGAAGAACTTTGGTGAATGTGCTTTATTTTGTCTCCTTCGATAGTCCTTCTTTCAATTGATATAAGCAAACAACATTATCTTCAGTATTATTGGAATCTTCTCTTCAAAGTCAAGTCACACGTCTGTTGTGTGTTGAGCCCCTTGCTTTATCAGTTGCTTATCTTGGCATGACTTGAATAAGTATCAACAATTAACTGCCTTGTAATATGATAATATGGCAGTACTCTCACATGCAAATAGAATGTTTGAAGAACGAACTTCAGGAAAATGCCTGCATTTGCATAACCAACAAATCTTGGCAATATTGTTAGAATACAAATCTACATCAAGTATTCCTTTTGAAATATAATACTAATTGTATTCCAATATCTACCACAATTGAAATAAAAACTATAATCTTGCTAGCATTTT
>NW_017686261.1:4970-6388 GCF_001879085.1 Nicotiana attenuata | reverse complement strand
GATGCAGCAGCGTGCCGACATCCCTGAAGTGGTTGAGTATGGCCGGCAGGTGGCACAGTTGGCTCGCCGGACACTGTTGTAGGCGAGAGATGCCGCGAGGTTGGACCGCGAGGCTCAGTACGCGGCGCCAGAGGCCTACCATCGGGGTAAGGGTGTCCCGCGAGGCATGGGTAGGGCATGAGGGAGGGGTGCCCCACGAGCCATGGGTGCCCCACGGGGTCGCGGGGGTCGTGGGAGACGGCGAGGAGGTGGTCCCCAGCAATGGGGCGGTGAGGAACCTATCAAATCACATGCTGAGGGACAGGATGAGGACTTTGGAGTTGAGGCGCTTGGAGATGATCAGCAGGGTTATATACCTCAGGCAGATGAGCCTTCCAGCAGCATGCCTTCTTACAGCCTTCAGCTATCTCTGCCGGCATCACAGGTCACTCGTCAGGAGCATTGTCGATCATGGGTACATTCGACGGGGATGTAGAGCAGTACCTTGCATGCCCATCTACCGCAGCTGAGGATCGGCCGACCCGGGACGTGGATGGCGGGCGCAGGTTGAGTTATCCTTCATCCCCGGCAGTTCATGCGGATCTACCACAGGCGGCGGTATGTTTGTATTTCTTTAATATTTCAATTTTTTTCTTTACCTTAATGAGCTGCCATTAATTAATTTTTACTTTCTTATGCAGTCTTCTTTAAGAATACATTTTCACATGCTAAGATTACTTCTTGTTTTGTAGGTTGCTGACGGCCCGACGGCCTATTCTTCCGATCCTGCCAGTTGTAGTGTCGATGCTGCTGCACATCCTCACATAAAGAGGCGGCTTGATGATGATGATCCAGATAGTGTGCCCGGGCGACAGGGGATGCGACTTAGGCCAGCAGCAGCACTGAAGCACACAGGCTGCGACACTCACTGATTTACTTATGTATTAACTTTGTGTAAATAGTGCTTTATGTAAATAATGGTAACAATTATCTTTTAATAACAATTTTATTTTAATTGCGTTTGAACAGCAATTTTACTTAAACAGTACAACTCAAACACAAACCTTACAAACCTAACACAAAAACAAACAGTAGAAGTAATGAAAGCACTTGACAAAGGAAACATGAAGATACACTACAACACTCAACACGTAAATGCCATTGCTTAGTTACGACCGCCTAGTATTCTCTGCTTCATCCTCTCGAGCTTTTTTTCCAATTTTATTTTCTCTTCTTCCACCTCCTTGATCTTCGCCTTCAACTCTTCAATTTCTTGCTTCGATTGGCGCTCTCTGTCCCACTGCCTCGTACACACATCTTGAAGATGATACAACTTGTCTTGTAGTATTCCTGCTCACATGGTTCATCAACCCATACCTTAAAATTGCATATAGGTACGTCGGGTTGCCTATAAAACTTGTTCATACACGCCCAGTAGC
>NW_017686261.1:0-687 GCF_001879085.1 Nicotiana attenuata | reverse complement strand
AAAAAAAACATCACTAAAGCATAGTAAAATTGAAGTTTACCAGTCGTCTTGTTGATTATATAAAGTCGTAGTATTATTTTGTGGCTGCTCATTTGCCGGTGGTGACAAGTTTAAATCAAGGCAAGCTCTTTCATCAGCAATCTGTCCGGCAAAAACTGCTCCAGAATAACCACCCGATGACTGAGGGTTATCCCTGCTATGCACGCCCTCATTACTGGGAACGTCTTCCACCTTGACGTACATTTTCAATAATTTTATTATAATAAATTCCCTATATTCATCCGGAATCCGCAAAAAATCTCTAAGAGTTTCATCATCCTCGATGTTAAACTCAGAATAATAAGCAAACCCCTGCGGAGTCACTGAATACAGAAATCTACCGGTTACTTTAAGGTTAACCGAACGCCTCCGCTCACTCATTTTTTTTACGTAACAACGATACCAATGTATCGTAGTCCATAGTAAGCGGCAATTTAACATGACACTGTGGAGGTGAGCTATACCTCACAGAGTTATTCTCCACCATAACCTCACCCCCCCCCCCCCTCCTCCCAAATACAGTGAAACCCTTATTTTTGGCACTTCAGACATTGTAAAAAATGATTGATAAGGAGAAGAGAGAATGATGAACGTATGTTTGAAGTTAAGTATTGAATGAATTTTCATAAAATTGAAACGCCTATAAAT
>NW_017686260.1:0-6389 GCF_001879085.1 Nicotiana attenuata | reverse complement strand
ATGACGCCTTTCATAGGCGAGACCCGAAGCAGAACCCGCTCACCAACCATATATGAAACATCACGAACCTTCCTGTCCGCGTAACTCTTCTGTCTGGACTGGGCTGTACGGAGTCTATCATGAATCACCTTAACCTTCTCCAATGCATCCTGAACCATCTCTGTGCCCAATAGCCTGGCCTCGCCCGGCTCAAACCAACCCACCGGAGATCTACACCTCCTACCATATAAAGCCTCATACGGCGCCATCTGAATGCTGGACTGATAACTGTTATTTAAGCAAACTCCGCCAGTGGCAAGAAATGATCCCAAGACCCTCCAAACTCAATCACACACGCACGGAGCATATCCTCAAGAATCTGAATAGTGCGCTCGGACTGTCCGTCCGTCTGGGGGTGAAATGCTGTGCTCAACTCCACCCGAGTGCCTAACTCCTGCTGTACGGCTCTCCAGAACCGCGATGTGAACTGAGTACCTCTGTCTGAAATGATAGAAACTGGAATACCATGCAAACGGACGATCTCCCTAATATAAATCTCCGCCAACCGCTCCGATGAATAGGTGGTACCTACAGGAATGAAATGAGCGGACTTGGTCAGCCGGTCCACAATAACCCTAATGGAATCAAACTTCTTCAAGGTCCGTGGAAGTCCAGATACAAAATCCATGGTGATGCGCTCCCATTTCCACTCTGGAATCTCTATCCGCTGGAGCAACCCACCCGGGTGCTGGTGCTCATACTTCACCTGCTGGCGGTTGAGGCATCTAGACACATAACCAACTATATCCTTCTTCATTCGCCTCCACCAATAGTGCTGCCTCAGGTCCTGATACATCTTCGCGGCACCCGGATGGATGGAATACCGCGAACTATGAGCCTCTGCAGAATCATCTCTCGAAGACCATCAACATTGGGCACACAAATCCGGCCCTGCATCCTCAATGCTCCATCATCTCCAATGGTCACATCCCTAGCATCACCACGCTGAACCTTGTCCTTAAGGACAAGTAAATGAGGGTCCTCATACTGCTGCTCCCTGATGCGATCAAATAATGAAGACCGTGAAACCACACAAGCTAGAACCCGACTGGGCTCTGAAAGGTCCAATCTTCTGAACTGGCTGGCTAAGGCCTGAACATCCATCGCCATAGGCCTCTCTGAAGCTGGTAAATATGCCAAACTCCCCAAACTCTCCGCCCGGCGACTCAAGGCATCCGCCACCACATTGGCCTTGCCCGGGTGATATAGGATAGTGATGTCATAATCCTTCAGCAGCTCTAACCACCTCCTTTGACGCATATTGAGATCCTTTTGCTTGAGCAAGTGCTGCAAACTCCGATGATCAGTATAGATCTCGCAAGGCACTCCATATAAATAATGACGCCAGATCTTCAAGGCATGAACAATGGCAGCTAACTCAAGGTCGTGGACAGGGTAATTCTTTTCATGTACCTTCAACTGTCTGGACGCGTAGGCAATCACCCTACCGTCCTGCATCAACACTGCTCCAAGGCCAACTTTCGAGGCGTCATAATAGACAGTATAAGACCCCGAACCGGTAGGCAACATCAAGATAGGGGCTGTAGTCAAAGATGTCTTGAGCTTCTGAAAGCTCGCCTCACACTCCTCTGTCCACTGAAATGGGGCACCCTTCTGGGTCAATCTAGTCATAGGGGCAGCAATCGATGAAAATCCCTCCACAAAACGACAGTAGTAACCCGCCAAGCCAAGGAAACTGTGAATCTCTGTAGCTGAGGACGGCCTGGGCCAACTCTGCACGGCCCTTACCTTCCTTGGATCCACCCGAATACCCTCGCTAGAAATCACATGGCCTAAGAATGCCACAGAACTCAGCCAAAACTCACATTTTGAGAACTTTGCATATAATTTCTTCTCCCTCAAGGTCTGAAGCACGGTCCTCAGATGCTGCTCATGATCTTCCCGACTCTGGGAATACACCAGAATATCATCAATAAAAACAATCACGAACGAGTCAAGATATGGCCTGAATACATTGTGCATCAAGTGCATGAAAGCTGCAGGGGCATTGGTCAGCCCAAATGACATAACAAGGAACTCGTAATGGTCGTATCAAGTCCTGAAGGCAGTCTTCGGGATATCAGGCTCCCGAATCTTCAACTGATGGTACCCTGAGCGCAAGTCAATCTTAGAAAACACTTGTGCGCCCTGAAGCTGGTCAAACAGATCATCTATACGAGGCAAAGGATAACGGTTCTTCACTGTAGCCTTGTTCAACTGGCGGTAGTCAATACACATGCGCATAGAACCATCCTTTTTCTTCACAAACAAGACAGGAGCACCCCACGGTGACATACTGGGTCGAATAAAACCCTTACCAAGCAATTCTTGCAATTGATCCTTCAACTCCTTCAACTCAGGAGGAGCCATACGATACGGAGGAATGGAAATGGGCTGAGTGCCCGGCAACAGATCAATGCCAAAATCAATGTCCCTATCAGGCGGCATGCCTGGAAGATCAGCTGGAAATACATCGGGATAATCCCGTACCACTGGAACAGAATCGACAGAAGGGGTATCAACACTAACATCTCTCACATAAGCAAAATACGCGGCACACCCCTTCTCAACCATGCGCTGAGCTTTAAGCAAAGAGATAACTCTACTGGGAGTGTGATCTAAAGTACCACTCCACTCAATACGCAGATGCATAGCCAGCGTCACGGTCTTGGCGTGACAATCAAGAATAGCAAAGTGGGGTGACAACCAGTCCATGCCCAGAATAATGTCAAAATCCACCATACCGAGTAACAATAAATCTGCTCTAGTCTCAAAACCACGAATAGTAACATGACCGATAAATGCGGTCCACAATAAGAGAATCTCCCACAGGAGTAGAAACATAAACGGGGGCACTCAAAGAATCCCGAGGCACACCCAAATGCGGAGCAAAGTAAGTAGACACATAAGAGTAAGTAGAGCCTGGATCGATAGAACCGATGCCTCTCTGTGACAAACCAGTATAATACTTGTGATGACGGAGTCGGAGGCAACAGCCTCAGTGCGGGCAGGAATACAATAATATCTTGCACGGCCCCTCTCTCGAGGGCGACCTCTATCTCCCCTACCTCCGCCCCTGGCTGGCTAGGCAGGTGGGGTAGCAGCGAGAGCTGGGACCATAGCCTGAGAACTCTGAGGAGCACGCTGTGGCTGGGTAGTCTGTGAAGATGCACCCCTACCTAGTCTGGGGCAGTCCCTAACCATGTGGCGTGTATCACCACACTCGAAGCAAGCTCTGGGAGGGCGCGGTGGCTGTGACTGGCTGGGGCTAGGCCTGCTAGACTGACCTCTGGAAGTACCCCGCGCAAGAGGCGCGCTAGAAACTGGAGGCGCATAGTAAGGCTCCTGTGGTGTAGGCGGAGCTGGAGTAGTGCCGGCTGCTGGTAAAGCTGAATGTATAGGGCGACCAGAATAACCTCTACCATAACGACCTGCTGATGAGGTACGGGCACCAGAGTAGTGGCCCGACTCTCGAGACCTCTTGGCCTCCCTCTCTCCTCGCTCCCTGGCGAGCATACCCTCAATCCTCCTAGCAATGCTCACTACCTACTGATAAGGAATGTCCATCTCCAACTCTCGAGCCATGCTAGACCTGATGGGCGGAATAAGGCCCTCAATGAACCTGCGAACTCTCTCTCGAACTGTAGCAACCAAGGTCGGTGCGTGCCTGGCCAACCTGGTATAACGGATGGCATACTCTGAAACTGTCATAGCACCCTGGTGCAAGTGCTCAAACTCTGCGCGCCATGAATCTCTGAGGCTCTGGGGAACAAACTCTCTCATAAACATGTCCGAGAATTGAGTCCAAGTCAGTGAAGGAGCCTCGACTGGACTGTCTAACTCATACGTAGGCCACCAATCATAGGCGGCTCCCTGAAGCTGAAAAGCAGTGAAAGAAACCCCGCTGGACTCCACTATGCCCATAGTGCGAAGAATACGATGACACTCCTCTAGAAATCCCAAGGCATCGTCTGATGCTAATCCACTGAACACTGGGGGATCATATTTCTTAAACCTCTCAAGTCTCCGCTGCTCGTCCTCTAAAGCAGCTGACCCATCCTCGTGCTGAACTGGCGCTGCAAGCGGTGGGGGAATAATCTCGAGAACCTGCTCAACCTGCACTCGCTGCTCAGAAGTGCGGACGGCGAGAGTCTGTGCTCCTCCCCCGGCCTGGGACGTGGCTGCAGCAAGGGGAAGCAACCCTGCCTGAGCTAAGGTGGTGTACATGCTCATGAACTGAGCCAAAGTCTCCTAGAGCGCTGGAGTAGTAGTGGAAGTGGTAGGTGTGCCAGGTGCCTGGGCTCCGACTTAATCTGCTGGTGGCACCTCGGCGGTAGCTCGTGCAGGTGCTCTGGCAGCACCTCGTGCGCGCCCTCGACCTCTACCCCGGCCCCGGTCTCTGGCGGCGGCAACAGGGGGCGCGGGTGCCTGATCATCTCGTGTAGCGCGTGTCCTCACCATCTGTGAGAGAATAGAAGACAGAAGTTTAGATTTGATGTCAAAAATATCGCACGACAAGGAATTCAAATGAAGTGAAGATTTTTCCTAAACAGTTACATAGCCTCTCGTAGATAAGTACAAACGTCTCCGTACCGATCAGCGAGACTCTAATAAACCGGCCTGTGTTCCGTGACTCCTATGAACCTAGAGCTCTGATACCAACTTGTCACAACCCTAGTTCACCAACCGTGAACATGTCATGACGGCACCTGGTCCCCATGACCAGGTAAGCCTAACATTTGCGGAAATATAATAATTGCAAAAAAATAGAGAAAATCAAATCAAATATCTAAAGGAAGCTGTACTGAATGCCGCTTGGCAAGTACAACTCAATATCACAAGTCTAAAACAATTCCCTAAACTCGAAAATTCATGGGCAACACAGGCTACAGAAGTGTATAGTAAAGTTTCCAAACTCCAGAATTTCTAACAACCGAAAGAAGGAAAACTAAGTACTAAAGATAGAGTAAGAGGGAGACTCTTCCATCTGCGGACGCAACAAATCTACCTCGAAGTCTCCGTAGTCCTCCTGCCTCACTGATAGTGCGCCTGAGTGGAGGTACCTGAATGATCTGCACATGAAAAACATGCGCAGGAAGGGCATGAGTACACCACAGCGGTACTCAGTAAGTGCCAAGACTAACCTCGGTTGGGTAGTGACGAGGAAGGTCAGGGCCCTACTGAGATAAAATATAATAATAATAATAATTTAACAGTATAAAAATCTGACAGATATAATAAGTACAGCAGTGAGATAAGACAAGTCAACGAGGCTATAACAACTACACGAGTACAGAATAAACATAGAGTAAACACAGCTCAATACCAATGATAACAATGAGGGTCTCCCAGGATACCGTCCTGTAGCCCATTTTTTTCTCAACTGTCCAGTGGATCTCCCGGGATACCGTCCCGTAGTCCATCATATGTGTACATCCGAAGGATCTTCCGGGGTACCGTCCCATAGTCCAACCATCAATGTGCAGAGGATCTATCGGGAATCGAACCCGCAGTCCCAAATTAAAAGTTCAGAGGGATCTATCGGGAATCTAACCCGCAGTCCCCAAAGTAAAAGTGCAGGGGGATCTATCGGGAATCGAACCCGCAGTCCCAAAGTAAACAAACAAAGGGGGGAGCTACCGGAATCCCACATCCGTAGTCCCAATGTAAATGCGCAATCACAACCGGAAGGTACACGGAAACGAAGTACAAAAGACAAGCAACAGGTAGTACTGGCCTAGCATGCTTCACGTAGTACAGTCAAGGCAACTTCAGCAATTGGGCAAGTTAAATCAACTAAACATGCTTTCCTAATCTAGCACAGGTTATAATTGCAAGTAGAATAAAGCAAATATGAAAGGAACTCAATCTCAATATCTTAAGAAAACCGAATTTTCAAGAACTGGCTCAAGTACGCGCTCTTCACCTCGCGTACAAGGCACTCAAATCAACAAATAACAAATCCTAAGGGGAAAGGTCCCCCACACAAGGTTAGACAAGCCACTTACCTCGAACCGGCTCAATATCAATAGAAACCACGCCTTTGCCATGAGTATCCGACTCCAAATGGCCCGAATCTATTCAATTCAATTATATATTGTAAATAATATTGCAAACAACTGATTCCGCTAATAAATTTACAGCTAGGGCGCAAAAATAGGTAAAATGACCAAAACGCCCCTCAAGCCAACGTCTCGGAATCAAATAATTTTCACATTTTCAGAACCCTCGTACTCTCACGAGTCTAACCATATAATAATCTCCCAAATCGGAGGTCAATTGCCCACTCAAAACTCAATATTAGGTCTATGAAGTTTCTCCAATTTTCCCCAATTTGACCTTGAATTCGA
>NW_017686259.1:5032-6389 GCF_001879085.1 Nicotiana attenuata | reverse complement strand
GTCTAACATTATTTCAAAACGACGTAGTTTCTCCCCTATACTACGTCGTTTTAAGAGCTTTTGGACCGGGCAGTTGGGCTAGTTTTGGACAGGTTTCAAGTGTGCAAATTTTGGGCTTTGATTTGGGCTGGGGTGAATTTAGCCCAAATTCCTTTTTTTTGATTTTGTTTTCTTGCTTTTGTATTCTATTTATTTATTTATTTATTTTGGTATTTTAGTATTTATTTATTTTTTCTGGTTTTATAAAAATGCTAGAACAAAACAAAGACTCAATTAAGCTATGTAAACTTCCTAAAATTACTTAAAAAACTCTATTTAGAAATAAAACGCAACAATTAACAATTAAGAGCGCAACAGCCTATTTTTTGCAAGTTTTCTTTAAACTTTATTCTAAATCTAATTAATACCTAATTAATACTAAATTTGTAAAAATAAAAATCCCTAAATGCATGTGCGTATTTTCCTGTATTTTCATATTAAAATGCAACCAATTAACACCAAAATTCACACAAAAATTCACAAAAATTGTAAAATAATAAAGAAATCAATTATTTGAAACTTTTGGAATTAATTTGCTTAGGGCAAAAATTACGTGCTCACAGCTGCCCCTCTTTGCCCGGAAACACGAAGAGTTTTCGTGCAAAGACAAGTTAGCGGAAACGAGCGATTTTTGCCCGTTCGCATATTCCGTGTGAAGCATCTTGCAAGAGTTGACCGCACCCTGCTTCTGAGGTTGCCTACATATCCTTGGCTAAACAGGAATCAGGTCAGTCTAGTTCGGGAAAATTTGGTAGCTGGGACTACCAGGAGCTGTGATCTCACTGCTGTTGCTGCTGCTACTGCTTACTGACCTCCTTATTACACCAAAAGGAAATCAAAAACTAAACATAGCTATGCCTATCAACTGTGAGTTACAAGATTCCTATCTATGATTGCCTTGGAACTTGATCTTGAGTCTTAGCTGATTTTGCTGTGGACTTCGATCTGAATCTTGATGCTCTCAAGCTGTAGGTGTTTTACTTTCTCATGCAGCATTGAATTAAAACAGGGTCAACAGAGCTTGTGACCTCAATCAGATTTTGAGCAATCCGCGCCCTTGCTTGCTTCACACTATAGTTCATCTTTTGTTCTTTTCTCTTTTCTTGATTCTTAATTGAGATTTATTCCATTGGTCATCTCGCACCTTGGGTCTTGAGATTGACCTGCTTAGGATACCAAAACAAACAAACGAACGAAATTTTCTGCCCCAGTTTTCACTAGGAAAATTTCGTGAGTTAGTTGTGACACATATCTAATCAAATTGGGAATGTGCAAAGGGATCCTCGGTTTTTGTTCCGGGATTTTGGGAAAGAAAAAA
>NW_017686259.1:0-4154 GCF_001879085.1 Nicotiana attenuata | reverse complement strand
TTCTTTTGTTTTCCTCTTTTATGTTTTCCTTTTATTTAGCAAAATGCATTAAAGAATTTGAGGAGGGGAAACTTCCTTTTTGGTCGTTTTCCTGCTGCAAAGCTGTTTCAACGCTTGCGCACTTCATTTCTTTTTGGACTGCACCTGCTCCTTGCACGGTTGCTTTGCATTAAACGTGTTTTCAACAAGGAAGAATTTGTTAGTTTGAAATGGTGGTTGGTTTTTGTGGCCTTGATCATCCTAATTGCTTGATCCCGGCCCCATTTCCGTTGAGAACTTTGCTGTTGGTTCGCCTTGAGGGTGAATCTCTTTTCGAACTGACCGGGTTCAACCTTATGACTTCATGATGACTCGCCCGTGTGGGCTCTAGCCTTCTCACTTTATTCTGCCCTTGGGACCTTTGCCTTTGACTTTCCTTTCTTTTCCAATGTTCTTGCTTCGAAAGCATCAAACACTATGGTCAATCGAGATTGGCCTGACGCACTCGCTGAGGCTGGGTACTTTTCGACTCTGACCAGGCGGAGCCCTGTGAAACCGGTCCTGCCACCTTTTCTTTGTACTAGCTACGGAATCAGAGTTAAACCGAAAGGGATTCAAAGAGAAGTATTCAGAAAGGCAGTCATGTGAGTTTAAAGAGAAGCCTCCCTTTCGGGAAAAAGAAGGACTTATCTGGGGTGTGCATGCTGGCTTCAAATGATCATGACATGCTTCTTGGACTGGACGCCCGACCCACACAAACTTTCCGGCTTCTCGTGAACCCATTAATCAGTATTTCAAAACCAGGGAACCTTGCCAGGACTCCTTTAGTGGCGAGATGTCTTCTGTTCGGCCGACAGCGCCCTTTGCGGGTTTTCGCCAATCGACCTCTCTCATTTCTCTTCTCACTGTCGCCCGATAATGCTCTTTGCGAGTTTTCACTAAGCGGACTCTCTCATTTTCAGTTTCTCTACTCGCCATCGCCTTATGGTGCCCGAAGGTTTTCACCAATAAGACTCTCTCATTTTATTTCTCTCAATTTGGACTGTACCAGCTTCCAACAATGTTGCTTTTCAATTCTCATGCCCTTGCCAATTGATCGGAAGGACATGGACAAGGTTTTGGGTAAAAAGGATTCTGGACGGAAGTGCAACTCTGGAACCATTTTGGCGGATTCATAGCCGAACCATTATATCATCTGCCCCAGTTTCATCTTTTGGGGAAATTGGGATTTTTGCTTTGGTGTGACTGAACCCCAGAGAGAGGCTGCCTACGTACCCTTTCGGGATCAAGTCAAACGTAGTTCAGACAACTTTGTTTTGTTTTTTTTTTTTTTTTTTTTTTTTTTTTTTTTGGTTGTTTTTGTTTTTGTTTTCTTTTTCTTTTTCTTTTCATCATTTTTTCTTTTTCCCCTTTTTTCATATATATTTTTTCTTTTTTCTTTTTCTTTTTCTCTGTTTTTTTTTTCTTTTTCTCCTTCTCTTTTTTTTCTTTTCTTTTTCTTTTCCTTTTCTTTTCGTACTTCCGGGTTCCAAAGAGGGTGGCCAAAGAAGGGTAACCGGCTCAAACGGGTTTACGAAGGGTTGATAGTGTTTGGATAGCGAGAAGGAAAGCCTTCGTCATCTCAATTGCACAAAAGCCATCGCTGCATGAGGATTAGACGTAGTACCTTTTTACTGCATCTGCATTCACTGCTGTCTCAGGATCATTCCCTTCGATGTCTCCGAGATACAGTGCTCCCCTTGGCAATATTTTTCGAATGATGTACGGACCTTTCCAATTGGGAGCGAATTTCCCTTTTGCTTCCTGATGATGAGGTAAAATGCGTCTGAGTACCAGCTGACCCACTTCAAAATTCCTGGGACGCACTTTCTTATAATAAGCACGGGCCATTCTTTGTTGGTACAGCTGTCCGTGACAAACCGCGGCCATTCGTTTTTCATCAATTAATGCCAATTGCTCCAGTCGGGTTTTAACCCATTCACTGTCCTCAATCTCCGCCTCAACGATTATCCGGAGTGAAGGAATTTCCACTTCTGCAGGTATGACTGCTTCAGTACCGTAAACTAACAGGTACGGTGTTGCTCCGATTGAAGTGCGTACTGTGGTACGATATCCAAGTAAAGCAAAAGGTAACTTTTCATGCCATTGCCGGGAGCTCTGAATCATTTTCCTCAGAATCTTCTTGATGTTCTTATTTGCTGCCTCGACAGCACCATTGGCTTTTGGCCGGTAAGGAGTTGAGTTTCTATGTGTTATCTTGAATTGTTCACATACCTCCTCCATCAGGCGACTGTTCAAGTTAGCTGCATTGTCGGTAACAATAGTTGCAGGAATGCCAAAGCGGCAAATGAGATTGGAGTGCACAAAGTCTACCACAGCTTTCTTGGTGATTGTCTTGAGAGTGATGGCCTCAACCCATTTTGTGAAATAGTCAATTGCTACCAATATGAACCTATGTCCGTTTGAGGCCTTCGGCTCGATTGGCCCAATGACATCCATGCCCCAAGCAACAAACGGCCAAGGTGCTGACATCGGATGAAGTTCTGTCGGAGGCGCATGAATCAAATCGCCGTGCACCTGGCATTGATGACACTTCCGAACAAAACTGAAACAATCCTTCTCCATGGTTATCCAGTAATACCCAGCTCGCAAAATTTTCTTTGCTAACACATAACCATTCATGTGGGGTCCACATACTCCTGCGTGCACTTCATGCATAATTCTTCCGGCCTCCTCGGCGTCAACACATCTTAACAGGTTGAGGTCTGGAGTCCTTTTATACAAAACGTCACCGCTTAAGAAGAAACCACTCGCGTGTCGTCTAATGGTCCTTTTCTGATCTCCAGTGGCCTGCTCAGGGTATTCCTGTGTTTTCAGAAATCTCTTGATATCATGATACCAGGGCTGATCACTAGATTCTGCCTCAATCGTATTGCAATACCCGTGCTTTTCTTTGATTTGAATCTCTAAAGGATCAATATGAGCGTTGCCTGGGTAAGGCAGCATTGAAGCTAGAGTAGCGAGTGCATCTGCTAGTTCATTATGACACCGAGGGATATACCTGAATTTTACCGACTGGAAGCGTCTGGTGAGATCTTCCACATGCTGTCGATAAGGAATGAGCTTAACATCTCGCGTTTCCCATTCTCCTTGGGCTTGCCGGATGATCAAATCAGAGTCCCCCATGATTAATAGATCTTCAACATCTTGGTCAATTGCCATATTCATGCCCATGATACATGCTTCATATTCAGCTGTGTTGTTCGTGCAAAAGAACCGGAGCCTGGCGGTAGCTGGGTAGTGTTGACCGTTGGGTGATATCAAGATTGCCCCAATGCCTACACCCTTTGCATTTACTGCTCCGTCAAAGAACATTTTCCAGGTACGAGTGTCCTCAGAGATGGCTTCCACTGAATTTACCTCTTCATCCGGGAAGTAGGTACTTAATGGTTGGTATTCTTCATCAACCGGGTTTTCAGCCAAATGATCTGCCAACGCCTGAGCCTTCATTGCCGTGCGAGTGACATAGACTATGTCAAACTCAGTGAGCAAGATTTGCCACTTTGCCAATCTCCCAGTGGGCATCGGTTTCTGGAATATGTATTTCAAAGGATCCAACCTGGTTATTAGATAGGTGGTGTGGGCTTGAAGATAATGTCTCAACTTTTGAGCAACCCACGTCAGAGCGCAGCATGTTTTTTCCAACAAAGTGTATTTGGCCTCGTACCCGGTGAACTTCTTGCTCAGATAGTAAATTGCCTGCTCCTTCCTTCCAGTTATGTCATGTTGCCCGAGGACACAGCCAAAAGAATTTTCCAACACTGTCAGATACAAAAAGAGAGGTCGCCCCTGTTCCGGTGGGACCAATACTGGAGGGTTCGACAGATACTCCTTGATTTTATCGAAGGCCTCTTGACATTCGGACGTCCACTTGATAGCCGCATCTTTCTTCAATAACTTGAATATGGGCTCACAGGTGGTAGTCAATTGAGCGATGAACCGACTGATATAGTTTAACCTGCCCAGTAAACTCATCACCTCCTTCTTAGTTCTTGGAGGAGGTAAATCTCGAATGGCCTTTATCTTTGTTGGATCCAACTCAATACCTCTCCTGCTGACTATGAAACCCAAGAGCTTGCCCGATGGGACTCCAAAAGCGCATTTAGCTGGATTCA
>NW_017686258.1:4941-6389 GCF_001879085.1 Nicotiana attenuata | reverse complement strand
CAACCAACTTTCACTATTGTAAGCACGTGATTTTTGCCCTATACGAAATACTCCTATAAAATCCCCAGAAAAATAGATTTTGTTTATAGTTATTTGCCATTTTAGGAATTTTTATAGATTTTATTAATTTGTTGCATTTTTCTTGCATGTTTAATTTTATTTAAATCATGAAAAAATACCCAAAAATATCATGCATTGCATTTAGGATTCGTTTTTGCTTTTTTAGAATTAATTAGTAATTATTTGGTTTATAAAAATTGAAAATCACAAAAAAATGCTTCATTTTTGCTCTTTTTCCTTTTATTGATTTTTTTCTCCTTTAATTTAGGATTAAATAGCTTTTATAATTTTATAATTAGCTAATTAGTTTAAATTCACACTTTTGGATGATTTCGAATTTTTAATTTGTAGGATTTTAATTAAAAAAGGAAAACTTAGAAAATAAAAGAAAAAATTGGAAAAGAAAGGTTTAGTCCTGTGAAATTGGGCCAAATTAAATGCTGAGCCCAAAGCCTATACCCAAATACTGCCCAAACCCAATAACCCACTCAAAGCCCAATCTCCTACCCAAATACCTATTACCCTTTGCCCTAATCCCTCACATAAAAGGAGAGTTAAGGCACAAAATAAGATCAGATTTGGTAGATAATAGGAGCTGGACCTAAAGGGCGCAAGGCTCCCTGTTTCTATCTTCTTCTTCATTTTCTCCAAGCTACAACCTAAAAAAAAAAAACCATACCTCTCTCTCACTCTTAAGAACAGCACTCCTCTACCCCTGAACAACAGAAAATCGAAACCAAAATCAAGAACTAAAAAAAACGCAAGAAAAGCTGGTGTTTTCAATTGAAATTTGAAGAGAATTGATTGCGAAGTTCGATTTCCTTTCATTTTTGGGTTTCTGAAAGCAGTTTTTTTTGGGAGCCGATGGATTTGCTGTTTCGTTGCTGATTCTTGCTGATTTTTGGGTTGCTATGCTCTGTTCCAGCTCTTTCACCCTTATTTGGTTCCGTTTTCCTTGTTTTGCTGCTGCCTAGGTACATTATCTCAAACCTGTACTTTCTCCTTGATTGATGATGAATTTCTTGACTTGTTGCTGGCTCTTTTGTAACAATTTGTTCAACCTGTTGCCAAAATTTGGTTTGAGCATAAGTGGATTATCCACAAGTTTAGTAGAGATGTGATACTTGTTTATTGGAATCTGATCTCATGACAATTTTTGTGAGTTTGATTCAAATGGGTGTTGCAACGTTTGGTTTAGCTATTAAATTGGTTTATCGATTTTCTCCGCTAGTGTTTACTGCTATTTGTGTGTTTGAAGCAGCATGTTTTGGATCTAAAATTGTGAGTCACTCAATCTGGATATCATTTCTGGGTTAGTATACCACCATATGCAAATATCATAAATGGGTTGATATTCTCATGGTTAAGAACACCGAAATCACACATTG
>NW_017686258.1:0-590 GCF_001879085.1 Nicotiana attenuata | reverse complement strand
GCGTGAAGTTATTGGCACTGAGGTTGAGAAGCAGCTGCAACAGGAGCAACGGTGATTATTGGTTGCTCCCTGTCCGAAGGCAGAAGAGTCCCGGGATCCGAGCTCCTTGGACCAGAAACAGCAACAGGGACAAGACAACGAGAATTGGCATTATCTCTCATAGGCATCTCGCCCCAAAACGCTTGGACCTTTTATACAGGCAACAACGGGCTAGTAATCGGGATGATTTGTGAAGATAGGGAGTTTGATCCAGCCTTAAAAGCTATAATTGCTACCGCTGATGCAGAAAGAAAGCCAAAGGTGGCCCCGAAGCAAGAGGAAGGGGAAGAGAAGAGCAAAATCACCAAGACAGAACCAGAGAAGAAAACTGATTTGAAAAAAGAAACACAAATGTACACACCCAAGCAAGCTTATGTGGTACGGGGGACAATTAAACCGCCTCGGCTGAATGAGCCAGTGGTTATTGGACGCGTACCACAGAAGCCCATGACGAACCCTGCTGAGGTACCATGGAATTATCATCAGACGTTGGCTACGCACAAGGATAAAGAGATCTTGGGAGAGTTCCTAGAAAACCCCCCTGTTGAGAA
>NW_017686257.1:4357-6389 GCF_001879085.1 Nicotiana attenuata | reverse complement strand
CTTCCCCCTTAGTAGCAGACTTAAATGAATCTTCAGATTTCTAGGATTCTTCTTCCCTACCTGCTTTCAATTGCTTGTTTATTTGCTTGGTGATGAAGGATTTTCAAAGGTGTTTGACATATCTAGGCTAGGGTATGAAAAGAAGAGAATTAGATTATGTTTGGAAGATGAAAGAAGAATGAGAGTTTTTGACGGCTTGAGAGAGATGAAGTAAGGAATACACCAAAGTTGATCAATATACAGAGGAATAATTAATGGGGTAACTACAACTTTTCAGACTCTTAGAAGTTTTAATCAAACTGAGATTCAGCTTTGAAGAGACATTGGAGTGTATCCCTAGAATATAGATACTTCCATTCGGTTGGCACTCTTTTGAATAGGACTGGTTCACTTGTAACGGATAAGTCCAAAAGGAGTTTGGTATTTGGTAGGACTCTGCTCATGATCCAAATATAGTTATTTCAAATTATGCAGAGTGCAGAAAACATACCGTGTTATCTTGATGAACCAGGTTCTTCATTGATAATTCTCTTGTGTGAGTCTAAATTTACCAAAATAGAGAAAATATCATTAGAGATTAATGAGTCATTTTAACACATGGCATAAGAGTATACTATGGAAAGTATGAGACTGAGCAAGATTTAATCTACTTATACAAAATTCACAGCCTTTCTAACCAAAAAAAATTTTCAACCTTTTTTTTCATTTTTTTTCGTTTAACCTTGAACTGGTCCTTTTAGGTGATCTTAATCATCCCTAATTCCAACCTGTTCCTCTCAAAGTGATCTCTACTTAAGGCTTTTGTGAAGATGTCAGCAATTTGCTTGTTAGTAGCACAAAACTCCACAGTGATCAAGCTTTTCTCATAGTTGTCCCTCAAAAATGGCACCTAACACTATGTGCTTAGTTCTCTTATGATAAACTGGTTTCTTTGTCATACTAATAGCACTAGTGTTATCACAAAAAATATAGGGATGCAACCAACATCAATTCCAAAGTTCAGTAATGGTTGTTTGATCCACAACAATTGAGCACAACTTGAAGCAGCAGCAACATACTCAGCTTCAGCAGTAGATAAGGCCATTGAATTTTGCTTTTTGGTAGCCCATGACACAAGACATGAACCAAGGAAGTGTGCCATACCTGGGTTGCTCTTCCTATCAACTAGAAAACCTGAAATCGAGCACAAAGACCTACACTGCACACAATGTCAGGTCTGCTAGTAGTGAGATATAAAAGAGAACCAATCATTCCCCTATACAACTTCTGATCAACAGATGAACCAGGTTCATCTATAGCCAATTTTGTGGATGTTGCAATAGCAGTGTCAATTTCTTTGGATGTTCCTTCCTGGTTTTGTTACTGAGGAATAGGTTCATGGACAAGTTCCCTCGAGGTTTGAGGATCAGTTCCTCTCTAGTCAGTTCCCCCTGTCATGTTGCCTTGGGTAGAAGAACCTGTTCCATCACATGTTCCTTCTTCTGTTGCAGCTTCAGTCTGGGCTACGATATCATTTAAATTTCTTACCAGCCCAATTGCTTCTTCTTCATGTTCCAGCTTATCAGAAAGAATGTTAGTTTTAAATAACATATACATTTTTTCTACACACATAGTTCTTTTACTGTATATCTTATAAGCTTTACCATGTGAAGAATATCCCAAGAATACTCCCTCATCACTTCTAGGATCATACTTACCTAGGGAGTCTTTGCCATTATTGTTCACAAAGCACATGCATATAAATGCCTTAAGATGGGATATATTTAGCTTTCTCCCTTTAAGTGACTCATAGGGAATCTTCTTAACAAGAGATCTAGTCATGCAACTATTTATGATGTAGCATGCAAAAATTCAGCAAACTTAGCATTTTCAAATTCAGTTCCATGATCAGACCTAATTGATGCAAGTTGATTACCTAGTTGTTTTTGAGTTTTTCTAACAAAATAAGTAAGCATGTCAAATGCTTCATCTTTAGATGTTAAAAATAATGTCCAAGTAAACCTAGAGTAATCATCAACAAGCACCATCACAT
>NW_017686257.1:0-1018 GCF_001879085.1 Nicotiana attenuata | reverse complement strand
CACACCTTGCACCACTTTACTCACAGGACCACAATAGCATTCTCTGATCGAATAAATTGAAATTCCACGAATCTGATGCTCCCATTGCACCTCATGACCTACATAGGTCTTGCTCTAACTCTTACAATAACGCCAAGACGGAAGAGGTGTGTAGAAATTCATAACCAACTGTCGAACCAACAATTCATCAGACCTATACTCCTGACAAGAACCATCACCTCATTCTGAACCAAATAATGGTATTTGCTCCTTAATATACTTCATGTAATCAGGTTGCACTGATCCTAAATCCAATGATCTCGTCTCACCCAGTACGAACCGTTTAGGCAATAAGCCACCCCGGACATGCTCAAAAGTCTCATATGATGTCACAATGTGCCAATAGGCTATGAACTCGAACGTGACAAAAGGAAAACGAACTCTGGAAAGGAAATCCAATTCCCCGCTCGCGAATCATACATGCGACGCGGTCAACATATTTGAACAAACACCCCGCTCGCGAATCATGCATGCGACGCGGGCACACAGCTAATATAAGTTCCTCTCAGGAAAAGAGGAAACAAAACACATAAAAACAGATACGGGGAACTGTACTTAACATCACATTGTTGCGGTGTGCAACCCGATCCAGATATCATACCCATGGAGGCGTGCCACGCGATCCACACATAAATTTCACATAAGGAAATATACATCGAGCTAAATTGCTCATTACAACCAAATGCCGAATATCGATCACAAGCACGCTAAGTGCATAATACCATCCCTGGGAGACATATAGTGCCATAGGTTACAAAACTGAATTACAACTGAGGTGCGACATACGATCCGAATCTCGAGAGCCCTCCTGCTCACATAACATCATCTCTATGCGGAACCTCAACACATATGCTATTCCCCAAGCCGTCTCACAACTCACACGGTGCAATGTATCATTACATGAAATATCTGACGACGATATAGCACCCTGACTACTCCTCCCTAAGGAGCGCATTACTGAAATGAACACATCTGGCCT
>NW_017686256.1:5756-6389 GCF_001879085.1 Nicotiana attenuata | reverse complement strand
TTACTTCTCTCTGACTCTGACTCACCGATGACCAGAGGTCGCAGTGACAACTCATTCATCATGTAGCCATCGCTACTTACCTTAGATCTAGTAAGTATGTATGTGTGCCAGTTCACACAACAACACTATCTACTATATAGAGACAACTAACGTGTTAGGTAATCTAATTTATAAATACGAATCAACTACGTAATATGTCTATATACTACCTAACTACTTATCTACCGTCTACTAACTAGTGTCGTTTTACGGAAGGTCTTACTACTTGTTTCTACTTCCGTCCTTTAGTAAGGTTGTCTGTCTTTACTTGTACTACTTACTTTATTTTACTTTCTTTTCCTTTTTTTTGTTTTTTGTTTTTTTTTTGTTTTGTTTATTTTTTTACACCTTGCCTTATTTTAGAGCCGTTGAAAAATATTTCGACCGAACCTTTTGGGGGTTGCCTACATATCATGTCGCCAAATGAATCAGATCATTACGTAGTTCAGGGTATCAGGAATAAATAAATAGACTAAACTTTTTATGTTTTTTGCTTATATACAAATTAGACCACGAAAGCTCCTAACAAGGAAAATATTTTTAGATTTTTCTTTGTGGGAATTGTTGAATGAAAGACTTCTAAAGAGTAAGAAT
>NW_017686256.1:0-2250 GCF_001879085.1 Nicotiana attenuata | reverse complement strand
AGGTGAGTAATGATTGTAAATGATAGTCTGAGGGTTTGAAACCCCGGATTTGCACATCATAGTGCTGTATTGAGGTGACTTGCACGCCGGATAGCGAGCGTGGGGTAGAGCACCGTTGGGGATTGTGACTTGGTCCGTCCCGATTGATGAAATTACTACGTATTTGACTGAAACTACTTGTTATCATCATAATTTGGGTTGATTGCCATGTTTGGGCTTCGTGCCAACTATGTGAATCCTTCAGGGATTGATATCACTATTTTCGCATTACTTTGCATATTATTTGATCTCGGTCCAGGGTTTTAATACTGTTTTGCAAACTCAGCCATTTTTCTAAGATTTGAAAACTTAAACAATATTTTATTGACGTTTTGAGCTGAGAACTATTATTTTAATATTGCCCAAGTGGCTTATGTGCATTTCTGGACTGAGCATGGATCGGGCTGCGCGCCGCAGCAGTGTTATAGTGATTTCTGGATACATGGATGGCTCGGGCTGCGCGCCGCAGCGGTATTGTATTGATATTGAGGCCGAGGGCCTGGTTGGTGCCACGAGATGGCTTGATTATTTGCGCTTGGGCTGTAGGAGCCCCTCCGGAGTCTGTACACACCCCCAGTGAGCGCCGTTGACGTTAAATATATGGATGGCTCGGGCTGCACGCTGCAGTGGGTACCGGTGTGTAC
Source organism: Nicotiana attenuata (assembly GCF_001879085.1). Taxonomy (NCBI): domain Eukaryota; kingdom Viridiplantae; phylum Streptophyta; class Magnoliopsida; order Solanales; family Solanaceae; genus Nicotiana; species Nicotiana attenuata. The sequence goes on along the minus strand of NW_017686256.1, from coordinate 1,567 downwards.
CGTCATATGCATTGCATTGCACTCATGCATTTGTTCCTATTTGTATTATTTGTCATGACATTCCAGCACTCGCATTTTATTGGCTTCTATGCTACTTCTTGCACTGCTTACCTGATACCCTGGTGTTATTTGTTAATGGAGTGCTGTGCCCGAGGGGCTGATTTTTGTGCTAACTTGCACTATATGTTTCGCATTCATTTGCTTAACTGTTGGAAAGAGATATTTTCAAAAAAGGTTTTAAACTGAGTCCAGATATTTCTAAAGATTTTCACGGTTTCACTGTTTTTCTCAAAGGGTTACACTGTTCTATATAGCATAATGGCTTGCTTTATGTGGTTTCTTGCTGCTCAGTTATTATTTACCTTTATTACTCTTGGAGTACTCACTTTACTCCCTGCACCTCGCGTGCAGATGCAGGTATTGGTTTACCCGGTAGCGGGTTGAGCTGGTTGAGGATTGGCTATCGTAGCTGAGCAAGGTGACCGCCAGCGTTCGCGGCACCGTACTTCTTTCTTTTAATTCTAGATTTTTATTCTATGTATTACAGGACTTGCAGTTGTATCAAAAACCCTTCTAGATGCTCGTGACTTGTGACACCCCGATTTCGGGCTGAGTCGGGATGGGTTCCCTGTTTTATCACGTTTATTCCGCAATATGATTTCATTATCTATGATTCAGACTTATTCATGCTAAGTAACTGCTAAAAGAGGCGTTGTTGTTCTGTTGGCTAGCCTTGTCTTCACGAGAGGCGCCATCACGATCGGGTTTGGGAAATTGGGTCGTGACAAGTTGGTATCAGAGCCTAGGTTACTAGGTCTCACGAGTCATGAGCAGGTTTAGTAGAGTCTCGCGGATCGATACGGAGACGTCTGTATTTATCCTCGAGAGGCTGCAGAACCTTTAGGAAAACTTCACATTCTTGAATTCTTATCGTGCGTCCTTGATTCAGCTTGAAAAGAAACTCTTGAAATTCCTTCCACGCGTTTGTATGCGCACCTTAGCGCTCAGTATCAGATGTGCCTTGATGGCTTGTGATTCCCCGATCAAGGGGCAAGATGTAATTTTCGTGAGTTTGATGTTGGGCCAGTCTGGAGGACTTGAGGTCGAATCTTGCCTATGGCTTGAGCACTGAGGTGCTGATCGTGTGAGCAAGTGTTTTGAACTTATATGTTCGGTATTGTCCCTATTAGCTGGAATGGCGGTTTGGTATTCATGTGATGAGTATGTTAGTACTGCGAGATGTATCTATATGACTTGATAGTGACGAAGAAGTCTGCTAGATAATAGATGAACGGATAAGTGTTCGATTCCTATTGTGATTTGTGTGTAGCCCAAATTATGGGCGCGTGAAGGATATTTTCGTGTCTCCGTAGTTGGAAAGTAAGTGCAATACATGTGCGGTATGAGTTCAGACTCAGGAAGCTAAATTGATTGTAACGTATATGATGGTGAAGGTATGTTGAAGTACTAAATTGAGGCGAAGCAGGTGGGTTATCTCCTGTGGAGTGTTCTTAAGTGGTATGATCCTTATGCGTATGTTAGAAGATCTCATGTGTAATTGAAGGGT
>NW_017686255.1:3532-6390 GCF_001879085.1 Nicotiana attenuata | reverse complement strand
GTGGAATTGGGAATTTTGGGTAAAACCTAGAATATTGAAATTTGGGGATTTAGACCTCAAATAGAGGTCGGATTCCAAAACCAATTATATATCCGGGCTCGGGGGTGAATGGGTAATCGGGTTTTGGTCCGAATTTCGGGTTTGGACCAAGCGGCCCGGGTCGAATTTTGACTTTTTGGGAAAAACTTTAGAAAACTTATTTTCATGCATTAGAATTGATTCTTTTAGCACTTATTAATATTATTAAGTAACTTGTGGCTAGATACGAGCGAGTTGGTGGTGGACTCAAGAGGTAAAGCAATAGTTGAGGCTTGAATTGTGTTCGTGGCATCGAGGTAAGTGTTTGGTCTAACCTTAGCTTGAGGGATTAGGAGTCGAGTCTTATTTTCTGCGTGCTAATTGTTGAATACGACGTATAGGCAATGTGACGAGTATCTATACGTTGGTGTCAAGCATGCCCGTGAGTCTTGTATTGTAATTGTTGTGACTCCGTTGTGGCTTATTTTGCTTCATATGAGGATTTTCATATTATTGTTCCCTTGCCGGGATGTTGTTTTCATATTATTGTTCCCTTGCCGGGATGTTGTTGTCATATAATTGTTCCCTTGCCGGGATGTTATTGTCATAGTATTGTTCTCTTGCCGGGATGTTGTTATTAAAATATTGTTCCCTTGCCGGGATTCATTCAGGATTGTATTGATAAATGAAAAGGGAGCGGGTTGCACGCCTGCAACGGTACTATATGAAAAAGGGAGCGGGTTGCAAGCCTGCAACGGTACTATATGATAAAGGGAGCGGGTTGCACGCCTGCAACGGTACTATATGAAATGGGAGCGGTTGCACGCCTGCAACGGTAACATATGAAATGGGAGCGGGTTGCACGCCTGCAACGGTAACATATGAAATGGGAGCGGGTTGTACGCCTGCAACGGTAATATATAAAATGGGAGCGGGTTGCATGCCTGCAACGGTACAATATGAAACGGGAGCGGGTTGCACGCCTGCAACGGTACTATATGAAATGGGATCGGGTTGCATGAGTACTTGTTCTTCTTATTTCCTTATTTTTGCTGGTAATTGATTTATGGCATTCCTTACATTTCTCTACTGTTGTTCTGTTGTTATCTATTACTCCCCGCGACATGTTTCCCCTCGCCCAACTTTAGTTGTAATTATCTTCTTCTATTTCTGCTGTATATGATTTAACCGCACAGGTTTATTTGGTAGTCTGGTCCTAGCCTCATCACTACTTCGCCGAGGTTAGGCTAGGCACTTACCAGCACATGGGGTCGGTTGTGCTGATACTACACTCTGCACTCTTTTGTGCAGATCCCAGTGCTGCAGACTTTGGACCGCAGTGAGATTGCTGTTTCGTGTTCATCAGGCGACCCAAGGTAGTCCTGCAGGCGTTCGCAGGCCTTGGCGTCTCCTTCTATCTATTATTCCTGTTTCTTTCATGTATTTCCAGAGACAGAGTTGTATTATTTCTTTCAGACCTTTATTTGCAGTACTCTTAGACAGTCTGTGAAGTTGTGACACCAGTCTTGGGTAGATTCGTTATGGATTGGTATTAGCAGTATGATTAAAACTTTGCAACTTAGTCTTCTGCCGATTTAAATTTTGTTGTCATTTCAATGTTGGTTCTTAATTGTTATCGGATTAAAAATGGAAACAAGGTAAATAGTTAAACTGGTTGGCTTGCCTAGCTTTCACGAGTAGGCGCCATCACGACTCCCGATGGTGGGAAATCCGGGTCGTGACAAGTTGGTATCAGAGCTCTAGGTTACTTAGGTCTCACAATTCACGGAAAGCTTAGTAGAGTCTGAGGGATTAGTACGGAGACGTCTGTATTTATCCCCCAGAGGCTACAGAGTTAGGAAAAACTTCACATTTATTCTTTCCTATCGTGCGATTTTGTTCTCTCACTGCTAAATTGAAACCTCTACTCTTGTTCTTTCACGAATGGCGAGGTCACGTATCGCTTCTTCAGCCGAGCAGCCGTACAGACTGGTGATGGATCAGCTACGTCTTCGGAGGCTTGTAGAGGTTGCATAGGTTTCACCAAGCTCTTCACTACCAATTTCAGCGGTGCATCTTCAGAGGATCCCCAGGATTATTTAGACAGCTGTCATGATGTTCTCGGGAACATGGGGGATAGTGGAGACCAATGGGGTCGACTTTGCTACTTTTCGCTTATCTGGATCCGCCAAGACTTGGTGGAGGGATTATTGTTTGGCTAGACCACTTGGGTCACCATCTTTTACTTGGGATCAGTTTTCTCAGCTGTTTTTGGAGAAGTTTCTTCCTATCACTCAGAGAGAGGTCTATCGAAGGCAGTTTGAGTGTCTCCAGCGGGGTTCTATGTCTGTCACTCAGTACGAGACTAGATTCATTGACTTGGCCCGTCATGCTCTTATATTCCCACCGAGAGAGAGAGAGTGAGAAGGTTCATTTAGGGGCTCATTCAGCCTATTCGACTCCAGATGGCTAAGGAGACGGGGAGTGAGATTTCTTTCCAGGAGGCGGCCAATGTGGCCAGGAGGGTTGATGGTTTTATCACAGGGAGGTGGTCAGGGGTCCGACAAGAGGCCTCGTCATTCAGGCAAATTCAGTGGCGCCTCGTTTGGAGGTAGGGATTAGTATGGTAAAGGCCATCCTCCTAGGCCTTTTTAGTCGGCACTTCAGGTTTCTCACGGTGCTTCAGGTGGCTGTGGTTCTCACATGCAGTATTCTGATCAGCAGTCCTACAGTGCATCACCAGCTCCTATCAGTGCACCTCCGCTTCAGAGTTTTCAGGGTCGTCAGCCCCAGCAGCCGAGGGCTTGTTTTACTTGTGGCGACACGAGGCACATTGCTAG
>NW_017686255.1:0-2110 GCF_001879085.1 Nicotiana attenuata | reverse complement strand
CAGTTCTCGGGCATGACTTGCCCCGTGTAGTATATTATGACTTATGTAAACCGTTGGTTTTGATTTTCAGAGTAATCGGAATGAATTTGGAAGAACAGTTCTCAGTTTGAAGCTTGAAATTTGAAAGGTTTGACCAAGATTTGACTTGTTTGTATATGATCTCGGATCGAAAATTTTATGATTTGGTTAGCTCCGTTAGTTGATTTGGGACTTAGGAGCGTGCTCGGAATGCATTTTGGAAGTCCGTGGAAGGTTTCGGCTTGAATTGGCGAAATTAAGATTTCGGCGCTTTCCGGTTGGTAGGTGAGATTTTGGTATAGGGGTCGGAATGGAATTCTGAGAGTTTCAGTAGTCCCGTGGTGTCATTTCGGACGTGTGTGCAACATTTCAGGTCATTCGGACGTGGTTTGATCGGGTTCTTTTATCAAAAGAGTAATTTGGATGATTTTGAAATTCTTAGGCTTGAATTTGATGCGAATCTGGTGTTGTGATGTTGTTTTGAGCGTTCCGAAGGTTGGAACAAGTTTGAATGAGGTTATAGGATATGTTCGTGCTTTTGGTTGAGGTCCCGGGGGCCTCGGGATGGTTTCAGATAGTTATCGAGAAGTTGGAATTAGAGTTTTGCAGCAGAAAATTTGCTGACTCTGTTGTTTCCGCACCTGCGGATTTGATGACCGCAGGTGCGATGCCGCTGGTGCGAAAAGGAGACCGCAAAAGCGGTGCTGGCCGTAGAAGTGGAGACCTTGACCGCATCTGCGAGACCGCATGTGCGATACCTGGGTCGCAGATGCGGAAGCTGAAGGAATAAGTGAAATCCGCAGAAGCGGGTGCTTTTTCGCAGAAGCGGAAGCGCAGATGTGCTTATGGGATCGCAGATGCCAAAGTGCTGGGCAGAATGTATAAAAATGCCCCTTCGCAATTTTCAGTCTTTTCTTCACCATTTTTGTGCGATTTTGGAGCTCCAAGCTATGATTTCAAGAGGGGATCAAGTGTATCCACAGAGGTAAGCTACTTAGGCTTTATACCTTGTATTTTTGGTGATTATTTCATTGATTAATAATGAAAATTTGTGGGAAATTAGAGGAAGAGTTGGGAAATTAGGTCTTGAAATTGGAGAGTGAGTTTATAGAGTTTGATTGACCATATGAGGTCGGATTTAGGTAAATTTGATATATATGAACTCGTGAGAGGATGAGGATTCCATTGATGTTAGTTTTATCAGATTCCGAGACGTGGGCCCGGGGGCCGGGTTTGAGCAATTTCGGGATTTATGATGTAAATTGGACATTTTCGAGTGGGCTTCATTCCTTTAGCATAGTTTAATGATTATGTACTGATTGTGGCTAGATTTGGAGTATCCAGAGGTCGATTCGTGCGGGCAAGGGCATCGCGGGCTAGAGTTTGGACTAAATCGAGGTAAGTAATGATTGTAAATACTGTCCTGAGTGTTTGAAACCCCGGATTACACATCGTCGTGCTATTTTGAGGTGACGCACACGCTAGATGACGAGTGTGGAGTCGTGCACCATTGGGGATTGTGACATGGTCCGTCCCGTATGATTGTTAAGTCGCGTATTTGACTTGAAGCCTTATGATATTCCATGATCTAGAGATTGATATTATATTTTGGGCTGTATGCCATGTTTGGGGCCTTGTGCTGACCTGTTGAGACCCTTAAGGGCATTTTCACTATTTTTTTCCTTACTCTATTTGTTTTGAAAGCATATCCTCAGTCATGTTTTTACCTGGTTATTGTTTAAATCTGGTTTTATCACTATATTTCTTTAAAATGTGAAAAATGCTTGGGTTGGGTTCCCTGTTTTGCTGATGGTCCGAGTGATCGTGAGTTGATGACTGAGATAGACCGAGGGTTTGATTATGAGGTTGATGACTGAGATAGACTGATAGTCTGATTGTGAGGTTAATGAATGAGGGAGGCCGAGGGCCTGGTTGTGAGGATTATATATCTATGGATCGGGCTGCACGTCTCAGCAATATATATATATATATATATATATATCGGCTGCACGCCGCAACGATATAGCGCGTTGGCGTGTAGGACGCCCGTCCGGGTCGTCGCACCACCCACGTAGAGCGCGCGACGTCATAT
>NW_017686254.1:5597-6390 GCF_001879085.1 Nicotiana attenuata | reverse complement strand
GTAGCTAAATACCTTAATCTAAGGTTCGGTGGAACCCGTTGGAGATGACTTGGTTGTTTTATTAATATAGTTGGATTTGGTTGTTAATCTCTATTTGTTCATCTATGTTTTGATTGTGGTTAGTTGAAAGGGCCCTCAATTATCCGTTCCTATTTATTATGTATCTACTTGAGAGAGAGTGCATATTTAGGTGATTGTATGAACAACATCACTCCCGGAGTATAGACGAGAGTCATAACCGAGGGTTTAGAGGTTGGATTAGAGATAACGGTACCTCGGGTGCAATCTAAGTGAACTGTATTGTGAATCTAGCTAGCGTAGCTTGAGAGAGTGCGTCTAGTAAATTATCATAATTGCTTGAGAAAGATTTATGATAGCTGGAGCGTTCATGATTGATAGAGACAACTAAATCATAGTTATAAGACATATACAACCAAGGAAATTACCAACGGGGGAAACCATTGCCTTAGACCTTATTCCAATTGTTTACACATCAAGTTTAGTTAATTTTCAGCTGTTGATTACTTTCAGTCTTTAGTTGTTAGAAAAATCAACCATTGTGAATCAAAAAGTTTGGGGAAACAGATTGTGTGAATTTAGTAAATCGGACAATAGTAATTGATAGGTTAATTCTCTGTGGTTTGACTCTGGGCATAAATACTCAGATTATAATTGCAACGCCCGCGTAGTCTTTTGTCAGACTCAGTTGAGCGTGATCAAATTTTGGCGCCGTTGCCGGGGAATTAACGGTGTTATCAATTACAATTGAAAGAAGTACAAAAATTCTAAGTGT
>NW_017686254.1:0-635 GCF_001879085.1 Nicotiana attenuata | reverse complement strand
TGAAAGGGCCCTCAATTATCCGTTCCTATTTATTATGTATCTACTTGAGAGAGAGTGCATATTTAGGTGATTGTATGAACAACATCACTCCCGGAGTATAGACGAGAGTCATAACTGAGGGTTTAGAGGTTGGATTAGAGATAACGGTACCTCGGGTGCAATCTAAGTGAACTGTATTGTGAATCTAGCTAGCGTAGCTTGAGAGAGTGCGTCTAGTAAATTATCATAATTGCTTGAGGAAGATTTATGATAGCTGGAGCGTTCATGATTGATAGAGACAACTAAATCATAGTTATAAGACATATACAACCAAGGAAATTACCAGCGGGAAAAACCATTGCCTTAGACCTTATTCCAATTGTTTACACATCAAGTTTAGTTAATTTTCAGCTGTTGATTACTTTCAGTTCTTTAGTTGTTAGAAAAATCAACCATTGTGAATCAAAAAGTTTGGGGAAACAGATTGTGTGAATTTAGTAAATCGGACAATAGTAATTGATAGGTAATTCTCTGTGGTTTGACTCTGGGCATAAATACTCAGATTATAATTGCAACGCCCGCGTAGTCTTTTGTCAGACTCAGTTGAGCGTGATCAAATTTTGGCGCCGTTGCCGGGGAATTAACGGTGTTATCAT
>NW_017686253.1:4354-6390 GCF_001879085.1 Nicotiana attenuata | reverse complement strand
TGATATAATATGCATGAACAGGATTGAGTACAGAATATCAATGAAGCAAATGATATGACAGCAAGAAACGACCTCTCGGGTCTCAACAGTATTGGCGTGAAGCCTTAACATGATAATTAGCATGATTTGCAGCTCATTTACTTAATCACATAATTACAACACAGATATCAGCAAGAAAGAGTCACTAAGCGGTGCCATGGAATGATCCAGGCCGCAATTCTCACGGTGCACGCCCATAAGCCCGTCACTTGGCATTTGCGGCACCTCAATAGTAATCATAGAACATAGGCCAAAATTCAGGTGCGATTCGTAGTTTTGATGTTGTTTGTTGTAATTTGAGGCCTCGAGTAGGTCCGATTTATATTTTGGAATTGGTTGGTATGATTGGACGGGGTCCCGGGGGCCTCGAGTGTGTTTCGAATGAGTTTCTGATCATTTTCACTCAAGTTTGGATTTGTAGATTTTCTGGTGTTCATTGCAATCATAGAAAAGGTCGCGATCGTGAAGTGGTATTTGGGTGGCTGATGTTTGGTCATCGCCATCGTGAAGTTATGGTCGCGTTCGTGTAGCCATGAGGGGAGGATGTTCTTTGTGTTCGTGTCCTGCTTGTCGCGTTCGCGTAGAGGAAGAGCCGAATGGGGCACCAGTTGACGGAGGTGTCACGTTCGCGTGGTCCAGCCGTGTTCGCGAAGAGATCTTGGCAAGTTGTGATTTGTCTTCGCGTATCGGGAAGTAGGTCCCGGGATCCCGAAGAGGACCCCTAGGCATACTTGTATAATATTCATATCGAGGGTTTTGAGTTATTTTATCACATTTAGAGTTATAGAGCTCAGTTTTGGGTAATTTTGGAGGGGATTTTACGATTTGGATCGGGGTAAGTACTACTCGGTTTTGTTTATTATTCATGATTTCTACCTTGTTTTTAGCACTTATTTGATGAATCTAAGGGAGGGAAATTAGAGATTTTAGTAAACAACTTTTCTAAATGAAATTTAGGGATTTGTAGGTCAATTTGAGGTTGGAATTAGATAAAATTGGTATGGTTGGACTCGTATCGAAATGAGTTTCGAAATTTCTGAGTTTTGTCGGGTTCGGAGGTTCGAGCCCAAGGTTGACTTTTTGAGTTGACTTTTTTATTTTAGTTATAGATCAAAGCTTTATTTTTCGGAATCATTTCCTATGGCTTTTATTTATGATATTAAATGTTTTGGGTAGATTCAAGTCGTCTGGAGGTTGATTCACGCATGAACGACTTATTAATGGATTGATTTAGCTTATTTGAGGTAAGTATCTTGCCTAACTTTGTGTAGGGTACTTCCACGTTAGATTTGGTCTAATTGTGTTATTTGTACTATGTAAATGGCGTGCACACGAGGTGACGAGCGTGTACACGGCCGTATGTCTAATTTTATACGGATATGACTCAATGTTGCTGTGACGACCCGGCCGGTCGTCTTAAGAATTAACGCCCCGATCCCCTACTAATTGCTTCCCCTAAGTTCTTTTCTGCTATTTTGGTTTGCCGGGACGTTCGGTGTTGAGTTTCGGAGAGTTTTGGGACACTTAGTCCTTAAATGAGAGCTTAAGTGTTGAAAAGTGGCCCATAGTCAGAACAGTGTGAAGACGACCTCGGAATGGAAATCCGATGGTTCCGTTAGCTCCGTTAGGTGATTTCGGGGTTGGGAGCGTGTTCGGAATGTATTTTGGAAGTCCGTAGCTCATTTAGGCTCGAAATGCCGAAGTTTGAATTTTTGAAGTTTCCGGTCCGATAGTGAGTTTTTGATCCGAGGGCCGGATTGGAATTCCGGAAGTTGCAGTAGCTCCGTCATCTCATTTGGGATGTGTGTGCAAAATTTCAGGTCATTTGGACGTGTTTTGGTTAGGTTTTTGATCGAAATCGTATTTGGAAGGAATTTAAAGTTCTTAGGCTTGAATCTTTGATTAATTCGGGTTTCCAGCATTGTTTTAGGTGTTTTCAAGATTGGTACAAGTTTGAATAAGGTATTAGGTGGTATTGGTGCTTTTGGTTGAGGTCC
>NW_017686253.1:0-3703 GCF_001879085.1 Nicotiana attenuata | reverse complement strand
TGTAGCTTTGAATTTATAGTAAAACCAGTTGGTTGCGATGTTATTCACATATGTAATTGAATTGAATAATTTGGGCCATTTGGAGTCGGATACTCCTGGCAAAGGCGTGATTTCTAGTTGATTTGAGCCGGTTCGAGGTAAGTGGCTTGTCTAACCTTGTGTGGGGGACCTTTCCCCTTAGGATATTGTTATTTGGTATTTTGAGTGCCTTGTACGCGAGGTGACGAGCGTGTACTTGAGCCAATTGTTGAAAATCCGGTTTTACTTAAGATATTGCGATTGAGTTTCTTTCATATTTGCTTTATTGTACTTGTAATTATAACCTGTGTTAGATTAGAAAAGCATGTTTAGTTGATCCAACTTGCCTAATTGTTTGAGTTGCCTTGACTGTACTACGTGAAGCATGCTAGGCTAGTACTACCTGTTGCTTGTCTTTGTACTTCCTTTCTTAGTATCTTCTGGTTGTGGTTACGCATTTACATTGGGACTACGGATATGGGATTCCGGTAGCTCCCCCCTGTTTGTTTACTTTGGGACTATGTTCGATTTCCGGTAGATCCCCCTACACTTTACTTTGGGACTGCGGGTTAAATTCCCGATAGATCCCCCTGTTGGACTACGGGAAGGTATCCCGGGAGATCCTTCGGATATACACATATGATGGACTACGGGACGGTATCCCGGGAGATCCACTGGATAGTTGAGAAAAGGACTAACGGACGGTATCTTGGGAGATCCTCTTTGTTACCATTGGTATTGAGCTGTGCTTATTCTCTGTTTGCTCCGTTCTTTGTGTATTTGTTATTACTTTGTTCAGTTTGTCTTATTCCGCTGTTGTACTCACTGTGACTGCATGTTTTCATATTGTTGATTTATATTATATTGTTAAGCCTGAGTAGGGCCTTGAGCTTCCTCGTAACTACCCAACCGAGGTTAGGCTTGGCACTTACTGAGTACCGCTGTGGTGTACTCATGCCCTTCCTGCGCATGTCTTTCATGTGCAGATCCAGGTACCTCCACTCAGGCGCACTATCCTTGAGGCGAGGAGAGCTACGGAGACTTCGAGGTATATCTGCAGCGTCCGCAGACCGAAGAGTCTCCTTCCTTATTCGATCTGTAGTGTCTAGATTCTATCATACTTTTGATGTAGACATTCTGGAGATTAGAGCATTTACAGTACTTCTATTAGCCTGTGGTTCCCGTGAGTTTTCGGGTTTTGAGATTGAGTTGTAGACTTCCGCATTCTGTTTTGAGTTGTATAGGCCGAGCGACCTTATATGCAGTTATTATTTTAATATGTCTAGCTTTATTTAACCATTTCGCAAGTTAGGTTGTTATTTCCGCATTGTTAGGCTTACCTAGTTGTAGGAACTAGGTGCCATCACGACATGTTCATGGGAGGGGGGGGGGGATGAACTGGGGTCGTGACAAGTTGGTATCAGAGCTCTAGGTTCATAGGAGTCACGGAACACTGGCCGGTTTATTAGAGTCTCGCTGATCGGTACGGAGACGTCTGTACTTATCTACGAGAGGCTATGTAACTGTTTAGGAAATAAATCTTCATTCCATTTGAATTCCTTGTCGTGCGATATTTTGGCATCATTTCTAAACTTGTGACTTCTATTCTCTCACATATGGTGAGGACACGCGCTACTCGAGATGATCAGGCACCCGCGCCCCCTACTGCAGCCGTCAGAGGCCGGGGGAGAGGTCGAGGACGCGCACGTGGTGCAGCCAGCGCACCTGCGCGAGCTCCCGCCGAGGTACCACCAGCAGATCCAGCCGGAGCCCAGGCACCTGGCACACTTACTACTGCCACTACTACTCCAGCGCTCCAGGAGACTTTGGCTCAGTTCATGAGCATGTACACCAACTTGGCTCAGGCAGGGTTGCTTCCCCTTGTTGCAGCCACATCCCAAGCCGGGGGAGGAGCACAAACTCCCGCCATCTGCACTCCTGAGCAGCGAGTGCAGGTTGAGCAGGCTCCCAAGATTATTCCCGCACCCCCTACAGCGCCAGTTCAGCCCGAGGATGGGTCAGCTGCTTCGGAGGATGAGCAGCGGAGACTTGAGAGGTTCAAGAAGTATGATCCCCCAGTGTTCACCGGATTAGCATCAGACGATGCCTTGGGATTTCTGGAGGAGTGTCACCGTATTCTTCGCACTATGGGAATAGTGGAGTCCAACGGGTTTCTTTCACTGCTTTTCAGCTTCGGGGAGCCGCGTATGATTGGTGGCGCACTTATGAGATAGATAGTCCAGTCGAGGCTGCTTCACTGACTTGGACCCAGTTCTCGGATATGTTTATGAGAGAGTTTGTTCCCCAGAGTCTCAGGGATGCATGGTATGCAGAGTTTGAGCATTTGCCCCAGGGTGCTATGACCGTTTCGGAGTATGCTATCCGTTATACCAGATTGGCCAGGCATGCACCGGCCTTGGTTGCTACAGTTCGGGAGAGGGTTCACAGGTTCATTGAGGGTCTTATCCCACCCATCAGATCTAGCATGGCTCGAGAGTTGGAGATGGACATCCCTTATCAGCAGGTAGTGAGCATTGCTATGGAGATTGAGGGTATACTCGCCAGGGAGCGAGGGGAGAGGGAGGCCAAGAGGTCTCGAGAGTCGGGTCACTACTCTGGTGCTCGTACCCCATCAGCAGGTCGTTATGGCAGAGGTTATGCGGGTCGACCTGGTCATTCAGCTCTTCCAGCAACCGGCAGTACTCCAGCTCCACCTACACCTCAGGAGCCTTATTATGCACCTCTAGTTTCTAGCGCGCCTCCTGCGCGGGGTGCTTCCAGAGGTCAGTCCAGCAGACCTGGCCCTAGTATGTCACAGCCACCGCGTCCTCCCAGAGCTTGTTTCGAGTGTGGTGATACACGCCACATGGTTAGGGACTGCCCCAGACTTGGTGGGGGTGCATCTTCGCAGATTGCTCAGCCACAGCGTGCTCTTCAGAGTTCCCAGGCCATGATCACAGCTCCAGCTGCTACCCCACCTGCCTAGCCGGCTAGGGGCGGAGGTCGGGGAGACAGAGGTCGCCCTTGAGAGAGGGGCCGGGCCAGATATTATGCTATTCCTACTCATACTGAGGCTGTTGCCTCCGACTCCGTCATTATAGGTATTATACTGGTTTGTCATAGAGAGGCATCGGTTCTATTCGATTCGGGCTCTACTTATTGTTATGTGTCTTCTTACTTTGCTCCGCATCTGGGTGTGCCTCGGGATTCTTTGAGTGCCCCCGTTTATGTTTCCACTCCTGTGGGGGATTCTCTTGTTGTGGATCACGTTTATCTATCATGTTTGGTTACTATTCGTGGTTTTGAGACCAGAGCGGATTTATTGTTACTCGGTATGGTGGATTTTGACATTATTCTGGGCATGGACTGGTTGTCGCCCCATTTTGCTATTCTTGATTGTCACGCCAAGACCGTGACGCTGGCTATGCCAGGTATTCCGTGTATTGAGTGGAGTGGTACTTTAGATCACACTCCTAGTAGGGTTATCTCTTTTCTTAAAGCTCAGCGCATGGTTGAGAAGGGGTGTGCCGCGTATTTAGCCTATGTGAGAGATGTCAGTGTTGACACCCCTTCTGTTGATTCAGTTCCAGTGGTACGGGATTATCCCGATGTGTTTCCAGCTGATCTTCCGGGCATGCCGCCCGATAGAGACATTGATTTTGGCATTGATCTGTTGCCGGGCACT
>NW_017686252.1:0-6390 GCF_001879085.1 Nicotiana attenuata | reverse complement strand
CCTTCGCACCTGCGACCCCTGCTCCTCTCTTCCTTGGCCGCTTCTGTGGGCTCGCAGATGCGGTGCCCACCCCGCAGGTGTGATTACACCAACAGGAACAAAAACTTCAGCTGCTTCTCAACTTAACTTCCAAGTCCGTTAACCACCCGAAATCGACCCGAGGCCCCCGGGACCTCAACCAAATATACCATCAAGTCCCAATACATCATACAAACTTAGTCGAATACTCAAACCACCTCAAACAATATCAAAAACACGAATCGCACATTGATTCAAGCCTAATGAACTTCTACAAACGACGTCAAAACCTATCAAATCACGCTCTTCTTGGATACTATTCACAATATTGGCTTGTTGAGCATTAAAATCTTCAACCAGTTGGCTCACTTGAACCTTCAAGTTGTGAATAGTTTCCTCTTGCCTTTCTATCTGCAGTGGTAATTTACTATTTTGTTCCACAAGGCACTCTAATATATCCTTGGTCATCTTTAACATATCTTTGATCTCCTTCAGGTCAGCCTCCCTGGGTTCTTTGTTCCTATTAACTTCACCAGAAAAAGTAAAACCATCATAGTACGGGGTTGGGGGAAGATAAAAAATATAAGTACAATCATGAAAGTGACCATCTTGGCCACCACACATATCACACACATTCCACACATAAGATTGAGTTGGTGCACATAACTCGCTCTCAAGAATATTTTGATAATATTTCCATGTGTGGTTTCCTCCAATATATGCATAAGGAGGATCAAAAGTAGAATTACCAGCATCAAAACTCTCATAATTCCAAGATGCCATGTCTCTCAAGTAAATGAAGATAAAACTTAAAAAAATAATCAAATACTAAAAAAATAAAAAAAAGTTCAAACTTGAAACCTAGAAATATGTACAACTAAAGCTACACCATTAGTTCCCCGGCAACGGCGCCAAAATTAGATCACGCCCAACTATGCCTTATAAAAAGGACTACGCGGTCGTTGCAAATATAATCCGATTTACAGGTCCGGAGTCGAATCCCACAGAGAACTAAGGCTTAGCTACAACTGTTCAATATCGCTAAGAAATAAAAGTCCAAACAATTTCCTAATTATAAAGATTATAATGTTTATTTTTGTCTAATTACTAACAAATACTAGAAAGCAGTAAAACTATCAATTAACTATGATAAGGATTGGAGACAAGATTAAGGAGGTCTAGAGTTATGATTTCCCCTATTGTCAGAATCCTTTCCGCTACGTTTTCTATAAATTTGCCTAAGTTTGCTCTACCGATCATGAGCGCTCTGAGTGTCGTAATTCTCTCCCAAGTAATTACCACGATTTACTAGACATATTCTCCCGAATTACGCTAGCTGTCATTAAGTACGGCTCATTCGGATTGCACCAAGGTTTCGTTATCCCTAATCCCACCTTTAAACCCTCCGTATTGATCCCTCATGTACATTAGGACTGATGTTGTTCAACAACTACCTAAATATGCACTCTCTCCCGAGTAATACACACTAAATAAGAACAGTCGATTAAGAGCTTTTCAACCAACCACAATATAAACGTAGTTGAAAAATTAGAGAAAAAGCTACATCAAATCTATATTAACATAACAGGAAAATCATCCTCCAATAGGTTCCATCAAAACCCTAGATAACAAATTAGCGATTCATAATCGTATGCATAACTAAAATACTAGAATTCATAACCAATAATGGAAATAGAAAGAAGGAAGTGAAAAACTCGTAGAAGAATTCTCCGCCTTGCTCCTAGTGTTTTCTTTCCTCCTTAGATCGAATCTCTCGTCTCCTTAGCCTTTTTAAGTCTAAATTATGTCAAAAGTCCTCAAAATACCGTTTTTCCATGTATATTTACCAAGTAGGGTCGGGCCCAAATAATTATACCTTCTCCTACATGAAAAAGGACACTTTTTCCGGACAAGAGGTGCGCGGACGGGCACCTGGAAGTGTGCCCGCGCACTTGGCCGCACACTTTTCACACTTTCTGCCCCATATGCACGGTCAGTGCGCGGCAGCGCACTTGCCGCACACGTTTGACCCTTTTATGTTGGGAATTTGAAAAAACATAAAACATAAAAGTTGTATCCCTTTGAATTAGCTTTCCAAAAATGTATTGTGGAGTGCTAACAGAGTTCTGAGCAAAAGGTTATTTGTATTTTACTAGACAGTGCGCAATATGCCTACTCGATTCTTCGTTCGTTCCTAACTATCACCCGTTGATCCCTGAACACGATCCTTGCTAAATTCTTTGGGATTTTACTCAGATTTCAAAGCTCCAAATCACTTGAATTCATTTCATAAACATCTGCATAGCTCGGAATCACTCCTACAAGGCACACAACACACAGTTAGTGCAAAACACTAGTGATTAAAGCTCAAACCCAATTAAAGTGCAGTAAATTAGAGTGTAATAAGCGACTAGAATATGTAATTATAGCCTATATTCAATGGCCTTTTGGATTTTGTAACTTTTATTGGATTTCGAGACATGGGTTTGGGGGTTCAATTTTTGCCTTTTGATTAAGAACTTAGCATTTTTATATGGAATTGATTCCTGTAGCTTGAGTTGATTGCATCAAATTGTTTGTGGCTAGATTGGAGGCATTTGTAGGCCTATTTGCGAGGCAAGGGCTAGATTGTTGTGATAGCCACGTGCTTTTGGGTGCGCACGTGCGTGGGGATGAGCCCATGTGCGGGCACCGGGATTATATATTATGTTTGGGTTGTGCTCGGGCTATTATATGCCCAAAAATGATTGTTAAGCTTTAAGCTTTGATATCTCACATGTTCTAACATTCTATGTGATCTAATTGAGACATGATGAGGCTACTTAGTGGTTTAACCCCTGAACGAACTATATAAATGCTTTTCATTGATGAAATTATCAGTTTGAGCTATGATAGCACACTTTGTACATGTCTACACTTTAGCATGTCATTTACACCAGTCCAAGGATATGAGAATATTATTTCATTCATCATATACCTGTATACCTGCTTTATTGCTTATGAATGATATGTTTTGATTGGGGCCTGCGGCTAGGCAGGGCAGATTATATTATTGGCATGTGAGTTGTCCGCCCGTGCAGATCCATGAATTTATATTAGTGGAATGCGAGTTT
Organism: Nicotiana attenuata; assembly: GCF_001879085.1. NCBI lineage: Eukaryota > Viridiplantae > Streptophyta > Magnoliopsida > Solanales > Solanaceae > Nicotiana > Nicotiana attenuata. The sequence goes on along the minus strand of NW_017686252.1, from coordinate 3,259 downwards.
TCAGTGCAGCACGTGAGTTGTCCGTGCAGATTCATATATTGATAATATTGACACGTGAGTTGTCTGTGTCGCACATGAGTTTTCCGTGCAGGTTCTATTGTTACCACATGATTTGTTCGTGCAACACGTGAGTTGTCCGTGTAGTGTGTGGAACTTGTATTTTCTTGATCATTTATCTGATTTACTTCTTTCCTTCCTCTACATGCCATAATACTATTTTAGCAGGGTGTTTGAGAAATAGTGCATATGCACACACGGTATTCTTCACACGAAGCTTTATGAGTTAGTTTTAAATATTGTGTTGTGCTGGTCTAAAAAGGTAGAATTACACTAAAACAACTAGTATCCTCAGTAATTTAAGCTTCTCTTACCTTCCCTTATTTATTTGCGATACTTATTGAGTTGGTTGTACTCACACTACACCCCACACCTCGTGTGCATATCCAGGCATTTCCGAGCACAGTGGTTGTTGATCGTGGAGTTTTTACCTGTTCGGAGATTATCGAGGTTGCTGCTTTGGTGTCCGCACACCTTGACTCTCCTCCCTTATCTCTCAGTTTTTGCTTATTTTGTTCTACTTTCTTAGACAATGTATTAGACTGTGTTACAATATAAATGCTCATGTACTCAGTGACACCCAGGTTTTGGGAATTTTTGTATTGAGTTTTGACGTTTTATCTGGTTTTATGAGATCTTTATTTATTTAAACCTGTTATGGTATATATTGCATTTGCAAGTGTTGGAATATGNAGTCAAGTGGCCTTACCACAAAATTCCCGAGAAATGTGGTCCAAAAGACATCTCATCCCCGAGAGGTGCATCATAACCAAGGACTTATTGCCACTTCCACCCAGAGTTCATGAACAATTTCAAACTAGAAGCGGGTGGGACCACTTCAGTGACGGGTTGATAAATGAAAATGAACACATGGTCAAGGAGTTCTACACCAACGTAGCCTACACCAAAAAGAACTCCACTGTGACCAAAGTGAGGGACAAGAATGTTGTATTTTCGGGCAAAGCATTTAATGATTATTTGGGTTTCAAGGATGAAGATGAGACCCAATACTTGGAGAAATTGGCAATGAAGGAGGAGGTTCGCCCATGGTTGGTCGAGTTCTTGGCACATCCGGGTGTTGTTCCAGATTGGGTACAGGCAGGGGTAAAAATCTTACGGAAAAACATGAACTTTGAGGCGCGAGGGTGGCTCACCTTTGTTTGCAATAGGTTGGATCCCACTTCACATGACCAGACCGTCCCTCTCCCCCGGGCTGTGCTCATTGCTTCCATCATGGCTGGATTCCCTATCAATGTGGGGAATATTATGTACAGGGCGATTACTGCTATGGGGATTGACAGTACGTGGAACTACCCTTTCCCAAACACTCTGACACTATATTTTAGGGACTTGCAGGTGAAGAAAATGCATTATGATGTGGCAGTGCGCCCAATAGCCTCTTTCTCCTGGTTCAGTATTCAGGGTCCAGAGAACCCAAAGGGGGACAAGAAAAGCAAGTCATCCACCTCTGCCCCGACCGGCCAGTCTGAGGAGCCGGTTGAGGTCGAGCCTTCTACAGAGCTTCCCTCCGTTCCAGTTGTGTCTGTCCCAGTTGATAGGCCCTCCTCTTCTGCAGGCCCTAGTTCTGTAGTTGGCCCTACAGTTCCTGTTTCCCGGACCAACCCATTGACAGCCCAGCAGCTAGCCATGACATTGGCCAGTTTGAACAACTAGATGTCCATAGCGACATCCAAGTTGTCCACATTAGCCACTTCAGTTGAGGCCCAGTCTACCCCGGCCACTGTTCAGGTTCCTCCATTGTTACACCCCATATTTTCGTACATGAAAATACGCCATAAATAAATTAACCAGAGCCCGGAAGCGAGATGTCACGTCCCGCAATACTACATTACGACGATGTTGCATCCTGAAGTATTGTACGTTAAAATTTCGTTTTTAGTTAACCGATGTAAGACTCGGGGATGAGATCATCTTGACATCACGTACTTACGCTATTTATAGAAAGCAATAAATAAGTATTATGAAGAATAAGAGGATACACAGATTAAAGAATACGAGTTTCGTTGAAAGTGGTCAATTTGAAATAAAATACGGGTCGAGCGATAATACCCGATAATTATACCATGTAAGATACCATATGACCACGGTAGTATAATATATAAAGTATATATGAAGTATTTTAGAAATAAGTAGAATTTTAAGTAATTTGTGGTAATTTTTAAATTATGCGGATAATTAGTTAATTACCGGGTAACGGAATATTACCTAATTAATTGAGGATATGTATTGAATAAGCATGAGGTGGCAACCCCTCCATTCAAATCCAATGACTCATGAATTAGAATGGAAAGGTGTCGAATTCTTCATTTTTTATATATAGCCGCCTTTGCCCCTTCCCTTAAATCGTTCCATTTTTTGTATTTCTGTCTAATTCCACTTTCCAATTTTAACGTTGCTTTCCTAAATCAGCCAATTCCACTTTTTCCCATTTTCCCATTTTCTTGATTTATAGATCACAATCCAAAAGCATCTGGGATTGTAATATAGTAGAAAAATTTCATGGTTTCTCCAATTTCAAATTCAAAGGCTAAAATACACTGTCTTTACAAAGTTTTTCAATAGTACAAAGGTCATATTAAGTGAGAAGTAAAGAAGAACATTTAGCATGTTGACTTGTCCGTGGATGGTTCGGGAGGTTGTAAAATGCTTTCGTGAGCAGCTTAAAAGTTAAAATTTCTAGCTAGAGTGTCGTCAATTCCTTTGGCGCAAATATTGAATCATTGATTTGTCTGTCAGGTATGTTAAGGCACTTCCTTCCTTCTTTTGGCATGATCTAATGTGAAATGAATACGCTATTTCATAATGAATCTACTCCTAGCAACTAAGGTTGTCCATGTTGTTCTTTCCGTACAAAGTTATTTGAAGAAAGTATGTATGATCCGTAAGTCCTAGTGAAGTTCATATTGAGGGTATGTATGTCCATAATGTTCTTACATCACTCCGAAAGGTTTAGAACGTGATCCCACGAGTCAAGCATGCATTATATATATATGTATCTATTTTACTCTACCGAGCCGCGCTATAGACGGCCGGGTATGGCACCTATTGTGCAACCACTGATCAGTTGGGTTTTACCGAGCTCCACGTGGTCGGGTATGATTTTACCGAGCCTTATGATGGCCGGGTACGTTTTTATCGAGTCCTCTTTGAGGCCGGGTACGATATGATGATGATGATGCCC
>NW_017686251.1:5734-6390 GCF_001879085.1 Nicotiana attenuata | reverse complement strand
CATATTGTGACGTATTCGTTCTGGTTTGGATAGATTCGACGCGCGTGGAGGCCGAATTGGAGGGGCAAAGGCGTCGCGAGCTAGAGTATTTCGCCGGTTCGAGGTGAGTAATGATTAGTAAATGATATCCTGGTAGGGTTTACGAAACCCCGGTATTTGCACAACGTAGTGCTATGTTGAGGTAGAAACACGTGCTTAAGTGGCGAGCGGCGGGGTTTCGTTTACCACGTGGGGATTGTGACTTCGGCCCGTCTCGTTCGATTAGTTTTACCGCGTATTTGACTGAGCTGTTTTGTTAATCATCATGACTTGGGCTTATTGCCATGTTTTGGGCTTAATGCCGATTATTTGAATCCTTCGGGAATTGTTATCACTATTTCCTCACTATTTTGATACGTTATTTGAACTCAGTCCTAATGATTATACTGTTTTGCAAACTCAGCCGCTTTAATTGAATTTTTTAGACTTTAATGATATTTCACTGTTGTTTGGGCTGAGAACTATTATTTTATTGATGCCTGAGGGGCTTGTGATGTTTCTGGACTGAGTGAGGCTTTCAGGCCTTGAGCGTGATGTGAGGAGGCTTTCAAGCCTCGAGTGATATGTGAGGAGGCTTTCAGGCCTCGAGTGATATGTGAGGAGGCTTTCAGGCCTCG
>NW_017686251.1:0-5723 GCF_001879085.1 Nicotiana attenuata | reverse complement strand
CGTTTATGATGATAGTAGTGGCCTTGGGGCCCGTAAGGGGCCCCCTCCGGAGTCTGCACCCCCACAGTGAGCGCGGGTACCCATACGGATCGGGCTGCACGCCGCAGCGAGATATGGATCGGGCTGCACGCCGCAGCGAGATGAGGATCGGGTTGCGCGCCGCAAAGGTTACTATATGATACTATGCAGAGTGATCTGAGAGTGAGCCCGAGGGGCTGGTGCTGTTTGAGATATTGCCCGAGGAGCGGACTTTTATGTGCTCATTTGCATATTTACTTGTCTTTTTACCTGTCATACCATGGTATTTGTGCCTGAGGGGCGGATTTTTGTGCTCATCGGCACTAGCTGTTTGAAATCATTTCATAACCGTTGAAAAGATCATTTTTAAAAGAGTGTTACACTGAGCCAAATATTTCTAATTATTTTACCGCTTCACTGTTTTCTCAAAGGATTTTACCTTGCTTCCATATAGTGTGATGGTGTGCTTTACGTGATTTCTTACTGCTCAGTTGTTATTTACCTTTATTACTCACTGAGTTGGAGTACTCACTTTACTCCCTGCACCTCGCGTGCAGATGCATGTATCTATTCACCCGGTAGCGGGTTTTAGCTGATCAGAGGCAGGGTTATATGAGTCAAGGAGGTGACTGCCAGCGTTCGCAGCACCATTTTTCTTTTCCTTGTTCGTTATTCCGATTTTATATACATTAGACTTTGTAGTGGATTTACATTCTGATAGATGCTCGTGACTTGTGACACCCCGGTTTGGGCTGTGACGGGATGGTTCTATTATGATCTATATTTCCGCAAATTTATTGTTATTAAATCATGCTTCATAATTGCTTAATGGTAAATAACTGCTTAAAAGAGGTGTTCTGTATTGGTCTGGTTGGCCTTGTCTTCACGAGAGGTGCCATCACGGCCGGGTTTGGGATTTAGGCCGTGACAAGTTGGTATCAGAGCCTAGGTTACTAGGTCTCACGAGTCATGAGTAGGTTTAGTAGAGTCTCGCGGATCGGTACTGAGACGTCTGTATTTATCCTCGAGAGGCTGCAGAACCTTTAGGAAAACTTCACATTCTTGGAATTCTTATCGCCCGTCCTTGATTCAGCTTTAAATGTAACTCTTGAAATTCCTTCCATGTGTTCGTATGCGCACATGAGCGCACAGTATCAGATGTGCTTTGATGGCTTATGATTCCCCGGTCGAGGGGTGAGACGTGATATCTATGAGTTTATAGTGGGCTAGTATAGAGGACTTGAGGCCGGATCTTTGCCTATGGCTTGAGCACTGGGGTGCTGATTATGTGAGTAAGTGTTGCGAACTTATATGTTCGGTATTGTCCCTATTAGCGGGAATGGAGGTTGGATGGCTATGTGATGGGCCTGTTAGTACTGCGAGATGTATCTATACGACTTGGTAGTGACGATGAAGGTCTGCTGGATGATAGAAGAATTATTAAATGTATGATTTCCATTATGATTGGATGTGTAACTCCGAGTTATGGGCGCGTGAAGAATCTTTTCATGTTTCTAGTCGAGAGTGAAGTAAATTTTATGTTGCGGTACGAGTTCAGACTCAGAAAGACCAAGTGGCTGTGTGATGTGTATGGCGGTGGAAGGTATACAGAAATGTTATATTGAAGCGAAGCAGGTGGGTTATCTCCTGCGAAGTGTTCTGAAGTGGTGTGATCCTTATGTGTATATTGGGAGATATCATGTGCAAGTGAAAAGTACGCGTTGAAATTTGGAATTTTGGGTCGCTTAAGAGAGTGGGATTAACTATTGCGGGAATGAATGCGAGAGTTGCAGAAGAGTTACAGTGCGGGATGATCTGTGTTTTCACAACTTATAAATGATTTGAGTTTAATCTCACTATGTTATTGTGGCATCAATAGAGTAAAAGTGTTATGAGTTATTGAGGGTATTTTGATCTGTGACTTCGAGCCAAGTGGGGGAGTCTGCTGTGAGTAGTTGATTTCACGGTTAGGTGCTATGCTGGTTCCAGTTTGAGGCGTGCAGGTGAATCAGTTATGACTTGTGGGAATTGAGACCGAGGATGTTAACGAAGGTTATATTATGCTTCATAGGATAAGGAAATCACAGGATGTCTTAAGTTGTTGTTGGTAAGGAATGCTCAGTGCATAGAGCAGTAAGTTGCTTGGGTGTATTAGGATGAGGACTTCATTTTTGCGGTATCGGAGTGCCAATGAGGCACGGGTGGTTCTGTTCGTTAGGTCAGGTAATTTGCAGTTTGAGTAAGAGTGAATGACTTTCGAGAATGGTTCCAATGTGTTCAAGATTCTGCAGGAAACAATTGGGTATTTTGAAGTGGCATGCGTGGTTAGAAACTGTGTTTTCATTGGAAGAGGTTCAGATTTGTGGTATTTCTATGTTAATTATGGGGTTCTATGCATCAGTATTAGGAAAGTAAAGGTAACGGATTCAGATTCGCAGGAAGTTCTCCAAATTAAATTATTCGGGAGCGTGATGTTTTTGGGAATATTTGAGAGAGTATTCAGCGGCTTATGGGTCCTAGACAGGGTGGTCTTGTGCTTGGGTCTCGCGTAGTGAGCTTGGGATTGAGTGATTGTGGTACCACAGCAAGAGGGAGCATCAAATTGAAAATGAATCAGAAGGAAATTCAGGTAGATGGAGTGGTTTGATAGTAGACCGAATCGGTATGGTAAGGATATGATCAAGTCTTTGTATGTGTTTGAGGTAATGGGTTCTTACAGGTATTTTGCAACAATGCTCATGGGCTTTGATGGCTTGCTTAGCTTGGTCTAGTTAGAAGGATTCAGTCTTGGCAGTTTAATTATGCAACGGAATCGGGAGAGTTCTTGTTGATTTCTACCATGGCTGGAGCGGTGCATTTGCTACGAATATGAGAGGTATGGGATGTGTAATGATTTTTTTCTAGGTGGGATCAAGGAAGTTCTTGACTAGTTGAGTGCGTATATGTCTGTGGCTAGGTAGGGATATGAAAGTTTTCCTGTTGTTCTTGGATGGTATGGTATATACGGTATGTTGTGGAGGATCGAGATTTGCGTGTATGGGGTTTCAGTTCAGTCCTGAAAGGAAGTTCATAACACTCTTAGGCAGCGGGTAGCCTCGGATAATCAAGGAAATGGTACTGCTAATTGGAAGTGATTTGACGGGAGTATATGTTTCAGAAAAAGAGTAATGTGATTAAGCTGATAGCACTTCAGTAGTATTGCGCACTTTCTCATTGGGTTTAGACTGGTTGTCTCCGTGTTGGGTTATTCAGGACCATTGCGCTATGGGCTATGCCGGAATGCCACGGGTTGAGTGGCGAGGTGTGTTGGAGTATACCCTGGTAGAGTGGTTTTATATTTCGAAGACCTATCGGACGGCTGGGAAGGATTGCCTTTCTCATTTGGGGTCTTGTGAGTGAGTGTTCTACCTTGAGTTAGCTTGGTTGGCTCCGAATGGCATTGTTGAGGGAGGTATTGATTCGACTGTTATTTAGCTTATTAGTAATCTGGTGAGATCATGAGTTACCTTTCTGTGTTGCGAGGTGTGGTGATTTGCTGGTTATGGGCGCATATGGTGCAGTTCATTTGGGGGTCTCATCGTGGAAGTCGAGAGGGAAAGTAATTGGGTGTTGCTCAATAAGTGGCGTATCGCTCATGTCCTATCGGGTTGCGTGGTTTATGCTATTTGTTTTCACCGTGGGTGTAATGACTTGCTTTGGTTCCAGACATCTAATTGTGCGTGGCTGTCGATTTTGAGCATAGTGACTTGAAGTGTTCCGTGTGTAGCAGTGTTTGGATAGGATCGCGCATTGCAGCGAAGCTATGTGGAGATATGACCTTTCAGGGTAGATTCATGGGTTTTATTTCTATGGTGTGAGACCGGGTCTCAGCTTTGTGTTGTAATGGTATTGATGAGCTTGAGGTACAGCTCTTTCGTCTGGGGTCATTTTCAGGATTTGAGGATGTTCAGACCGTTTCTTATTGGTGCGCGAATTATGTAAGTTGTGGCTTAGGCCTGTATTGATGTGTCATGTCGCCAGAGAGGTGCGTTGGATTCAAGGTGATCGTTGGTGTCATTAATGAATGCGAACGGATTTGATTTCAGCTTGTTAGAAGGATAATATCGAGGTTCGGCGCGGAAATCTGCTGTGGTATTAGCCAAAAGGTAAGTGACTTCATGGATGGTTGACCTGAGAGATGGTTTCGGTTTATTGCATGTTTCATTCATCATTAGCAGTATATAGAAGTGTTGGAATAAGACCTTAGTTGATAAGAGGTTTTCTACCGATATTCGGGTGTTGTGTGTAGCTGCTGTGAATAGAAGTTATCGTTTCAAGTGTTTGAGTTATGTGGTACATCATATGATTGCACCTGAGGTTACAGGTATGGGTTATTACAGTTGGTTCGGGCTTATTCTGAATATAGAAGTGGGGTTCTGATCTTGTGTATGATTTCGGAAAGGGCAACGCGGTTCTATGATTTATGGGCTAGGCTGGATTGTGTGATTTTAGTAAAAATGTGTTATCGGACCTATATGAGATAGGGTGACGTGGGATCACCCCCCGAGTATATGTATGGAAAGGTTATTCAGCTATTGGTTGGCTTTTAAAATAACTTTGAGTACGTTCGAGGACGAATGTGTGTTTAAGTGGGGGAGCATGTAACGACCCGACCGGTCGTTTTGAGCTTTTGCACTTTGATTGCCAGTTCTCGGGCATGACTTGCCCCGTGTTATGTATTATGACTAATGTAGATCGTTGGTTTTGGTTTTCAGGAAAATTTGGAATGAATTTGAAGGAACAGTCTCAGTTGAAAGCTTCAAATTTGAAAGGTTTGACCAAGAGTTGACTTATTTGTATATGAGCTCGGATCGGAGTTTTTATGATTTGGTTAGCTTCGTTAGGTGATTTTTGACTTAGGATCGTGATCGGAATTGGTTTTGGAGGTCCGGTGTAGAATTAGGCTTGAATTGGCGAAGTTAGTATTTTGGCGATTTTCGGTTGGTAGGCGAGATTTTGATCCGGGAGTCGGAATGGAATTTCGAGAGTTGCTGTAGCTTCATTATGTGATTTGTGATGTGTGTGCAAAATTTCAGTTCATTCGGACGTCGTTTGGTTGGGTTTTTGATCAAATGCGTATTTCGGAAGTTTTTAGGAAACTTAGGCTTGAATTCGATGTGAATTGATGGTTTTGGTGTTGTTTGAGGTGTTTTGGTGATTGGAACAAGTTTGAACGAGGTTTTAGGATGTGTTGGTGCTTTTGGTTGAGGTCCCGGGGGCCTCGGGGTGATTTTGGATGGCTATCGGGATGGATTTTGGATTTGTGAGATAGCTGGTTGGCTGATATCTGGTATTTCCGCATCTGCGGGAAAAGGGCCGCAGAAGCGGCTTCGCAGATGTGGTGAGGGAGTCGCAGGTGCGAATTCTTGGTCTTGGGAGGACTTCCGCAGAAGCGGACGGTGGTCCGCATATGCAGCGTCCGCAGAAGCGGACCTGAGCGCAGCAGTGTAATTCCGCAGAAGCGGGAGAGGTAACGCAGAAGCGGTGACCGAAGAAGCGGTAAAAGTGTCGCAGAAGCGAAAATGAGCTCTTGGCAGAAGGGTTTAAAATAACATTTCATCCGCGAACCCAAACCCATTTTCCATCATATTTTGAGCATTTTGGGAGTTACTTGGGAGCATTTGAAGAGGGATTCGAAGGAGATTGACTGGAGGTAAATTTATGAG
>NW_017686250.1:5690-6390 GCF_001879085.1 Nicotiana attenuata | reverse complement strand
CCCCGTCTCCCACCGCCACCCACCGTATCTCCGCCGTCCTCCACCGTCCGCCGGCGGCGGCGAAGCTCCAAATCACCCCAAAATTACACCATTGAATCCTCTCCTCCTCCTCTTTCCATATCTAGCCTTAACTTCCCTCAAATCCTCACCAAAAGCTTCGAATTTCAAATCAAAATTTCGGCCAAAATGCAAAGTCGTCCAAACCCCACCAAATTTACACCCTATACTCCCCTAACCTCCCTCTTCCCAAATCCCAAACTAGAACCCTTCAAATCCAAGCGAAACCCCTTTAGTTTTAGATCTAGGGTTTCAAAGTTCAACACTATTTTGGGGATTTCATCATTCAAATGATTTTTTACTAATGTTATATGTTTTATTTTAACAAAATAAACATATAACATTAACAAAAAATCAATTTCGAGAATCAATCAAGTAGAAGACCAAAATCAGTGAGTTCCTTCCCTTTGGTTACATTTCTTATTTGACTGATCCGGTTCTCATATTTTTTTAACTTCTAGTTTAATTTTCATTTTTTTTAACTGTTGTTCGATTCTGTCCTGATTGATTTCTTGAGTTGGTTCTGATTTTTGTTTGATTTTTGATTAATTCTGGTTACTTGTTTGTTCTGATTTCTGATTTAGTTGATTTTGTCCAAAACTCTCTCCGTCAAGTCTATAGCCTCCAAATTTCGAATTTCAAA
>NW_017686250.1:0-2618 GCF_001879085.1 Nicotiana attenuata | reverse complement strand
AAGTCACACAACCAACCCTTAACCGTCTTTGGTTCTCATTGTTGTGTTCGTTTCAGCCATGAACACCGCCTGGTTTCATATGTGCATAGAGAACTGGCCTTGCAAAATTCTCCTTGAAGCGGCTAACACTTCACACTTACATAGGTGATTCCTAAACGTGTCATCCTGTAGATACACTATTTGATATATCCCGTATCAAATTTAGAAATCATTAAAAGCCTTAATGCTTTATCCTTGGTACTGAACATTGTCTCATCACGAGAATGGACCAAAAGTTTAGTTGACAATGTTGAACCGTCATTAATGACTTTGTTTGATCTCCTTGAACCTAGATCTTGGGATCTCCAGTCTTCTAGGTAGAGTTACCGCCACTATGACTTGTTCTTGGCCATAGTCCCATTCCCCTTGATGATTTCTCAACTACCTCTCTAGTTAGGCCTTTTGTAAGTGGATCCGAAACATTATCACTTGAATTTACATAGTCAATTGTGATAATTCCTCTAGAGAGTAATTGTCTAACGGTTTTATATCTTCGTCGTATATGACGAGATTTACCGTTATACATAACGCTCCCAGCCTTTCCAATTGGCGCTTGACTATCGCAATGTATGCATATTGGTGCCAACGGTTTGGGCCAAAATGGAATATCTTCCAAGAAATTCCGGAGCCATTCAGCTTCTTCACCGGCTTTATCCAAGGCTATAAACTCAACCTCCATGTAGAGCGGGCAATACAAGTTTGTTTGGACGACTTCCAAGATACCGCTCCTCCACCAATAGTGAATACTTATCCACTTCGTGGACTTGGAATCAGTTGATCCGGTGATCCAATTTGCATCACAGTATCCCTCAATGACCGCAGGATATTTACTGTAGTGCAAAGCAAAGTCCTGGTATGTACTAAATACCCCAAAACTCGTTTCATGGCCATCCAATGAGATTGACCTGGATTGCTCGTATATCGACTCAATTTACTTATAGCACAAGCTATCTGGTCGTGTACAATTCATGATTACATTAAGCAACCCAACACACGAACAATTGTGATATGCTTTGGCCTTTGTTCTTTGCTAATGCAAGATTCACGTCAATTGGAGTGTTTGCAACTTTAAAGCCCAAGTGCTTGAATTTTTCAAGTACTGTCTTAATATAATGAGATTGTGACAATGCCAGACCTTGAGAAGTCTTATGGATCTTAATTCCTAGAATTAAATCAGCAACTCCCAAGTCTTTCATATCAAACTTGCCAGTTAGCATGCGCTTAGTCATATTTATGTGGCAATGTCATTACTCATTATCAGCATATCATCTACATATAAGCAAACAATGACTATGTGATTTGGAACATTTTTAATGTACACACATTTATCACGTTCATTTATTTTAAAACCATTTGACAACATTGTTTGGTCAAATTTCGCATGCCATTATTTGGGTGCTTGTTTTAGTCCGTAAAGGGACTTAACAAGTCTACATACCTTCTTTTCTTTACCTGGAACCACAAACCCTTCAGGTTGTTCCATGTAGATTTCTTCCTAGCCGTCTTAACATCCATTTGATGAATTTCAAGACCATAAACTGTAGCTAACACTTTCGTATGAACGTAATTCTTGTAACTGGAGAGTATGCATCGAAATAGTCAAGACCTTCTCGTTGTCTATACCCTTTGACCACAAGTCTTGCCTTAAATTTGTCAATAGTGCCGTCATCTTTTATTTTCCTCTTAAAGATCCATTTAGAACCCAACGGTTTATTTCCAGGAGGAAGATCAAGCAATTCCCATGTATGGTTGTTCAGTATGGATTATATTTCACTATTGACTACCTCTTTCCAAAATAATGATTCCGAAGAAGACATAGCTTCTTTAAATGTTTGAGGCTCATTTTCCAATAAGAAAGTCACAAAATCTGGTCCAAATGAGGTAGACGTTCTTTGACGTTTACTACGTCTTGGATCCTCCTGATTAAGTGTACTTTCTTTTGTTTCTTCCCGACGTCGTTTAGATCCTTCACCAATCGACTCACATTCCTTTTTATACGAATATATATTTTCAAAGAACTTAGCATTATCTGATTCTATAACCGTATTATTATGAATGTCTGGATTTTCTGATTTATGAACCAGAAATCGATATACTTTACTACTAGTCACATATCTTATGCAAATGCAATCAACGGTTTTCGGTCCTATTTTTACCCTTTTGGGTATAGGAACTTGCACTTTTGCCAAACCACCCCACACTTTAAAATAATTCAAGTTGAGCTTCCTTTCTTTCCATTTTTCATATGGAATGGATTGTGTTTTGCTATGCGGCACTCGATTTAATATTCGATTAGCCGTAAGAACGGCTTCCCCACACAAGTTCTGTGGCAAACCAGAACTTATCAACAATGAGTTCATCATCTCCTTTAATGTACGATTCTTTCTTTCCGCGATCCCATTGGATTGGGGAGTGTAAGGGGCCGTTGTTTGATGAGTCATCACCTCCCTTAATAGGGACACAATCAAACATATAGATCCAAAAAACACGCGTTCGTGCAATCAACAGCTCAGAGCTCAAGCTATAGGCAAAAATCCAGCCTCAAGTCCTCCAGACTGGCCTAACATCAACACACAGAG
>NW_017686249.1:6034-6391 GCF_001879085.1 Nicotiana attenuata | reverse complement strand
CTTACGTCTATCTACACGTTTGTTGTACGGCGTTCTTCGTTATCCTCCCTTCCTGCACTAACTCGATCATGTGAGCTTCATGATGAATTGGTAGCGGATTTTGCGTGATATTGGGAGTCTCCGGAGCCTGCACCTCAATTCTCCGTGTATCAATAAGTTCCTGAATGGCAGTTTTCAGATGCCAACATTTCTCCATGTCATGTCCAGGCGCTCCAGAACAATACTCACAGCTTACTGAATGGTCCAGGTTCCTTGGGGGAGGGTTTGGTAATTTGGATTCGATCGGGTTCAACATGCCTAACTGCCTTAATCTGTGGTACAAGCTGGTATAAGATTCACCCAAGGGAGTAAAAGTCT
>NW_017686249.1:0-3365 GCF_001879085.1 Nicotiana attenuata | reverse complement strand
GTTCTTCTGCATTTTTTAGCCAATTGTTTCTGGTACCCCAGCTAATTCCTTTTCTGCCTTGTTGCAGTCAAAACTGTAATCGTTCACCTTTTGCCTTAGATTTGCTATAGCTTTGCATCTTTGGCACTTCTGACTGGATTATCGGCCTCTAGCTTCATTTTCTGGATTTGGGCTCGTAAGGCTTCATTCTCCTTGGCCAATTGTTTTTTCTCACCTTCATCAGCCGCGGCTTGCAAGCTATTTTCAAATCGGAGGTTTTGGACCTGTTTTTCCAACGCTCCTATGCGGGCCCTATATTCATTTTCTTTAGTTAGCCAATCCCACTGTTCTCGTGCTGATTCAACAAATTCCTGGATGTGAGGTCGTTTGGCCGGTCTTCCGAATGCGACGTCCCTTCTATACCAAGACTGATAGTCAGGCAACACTTCTCCTTTGGCTCGATCTCGAACACAAGTGTTTGCCGTCAAATACTGACATTCGCTCCAGACCTGGCGGACCATTGCTTCAGGAAACTGGCCATCAGGGCCAATCTCAACCACTTGCAAACTAAGATCATCATTCTTGGATACTATCTGGCATCTCCCCAGCTGCCTCAACACTCGATACGGTGCGTAAGGCTGAATGCTTCTAAGCCCCATCAGAAGGAAATGTGGTCGGGCTGCCGGCATGTATACGATTTCATCAACGGGTAACCATCCCAGTGTCCACTCTATTTGGCTAGCAGTGAGGGACCTAAAATATGTTGTCCAACCTGTGACTCCTTCTGGCAATTCAACCCCTTTGATCCTCGTGTAAAACTCTTCTATGCATGTTTTTTCTTGAGACCCATAGCTCAAAGACTGAGGGCGATGACACAGATGCTCGATCATCCACATTTGTAACAATAGACTGCACCCTTCGAAGAAAGCTTTCCCGGCCTTGCAAGCCGTAAGAGCATGGAAGATGTCAGCCAATATCATAGGTGCCAGTGTACTTTTGGCTTGAATAATTAATGTGCTGACGACCCCAGCTATTTTTATGTCAATGTTCCCATCCTTTCTTGGAAATACCAGAAGCCCCAGGAAAGCTACCATAAAGGCGAAACGTCGATGCTCTTCCCATTTTTGGCGGTTTCCTTTGCTACATATCTTACTTTCTGGGTTGTTGAACCCCCCAATATGGCCGTATTGCTGATATATGAATCTTAGAGTACAAAAGCCATTTGCCAGATCTGTGTTATGGACGGCTCTGACTATTTTCAAAGAGTCTAAAAATCGGTGCACGGCTACAACTCTGGGGGCAACCAAGTATTTATGCCTCAACGGAACCTCAGCTTTTCCAATGTAGCCAGCTATTTCCTCTAGTGTTGGGGTAAGCTCAAAGTCCGAAAAATGGAACACATTATGTGCTGGGTCCCAACATGTAACCAGTGCTCTAACAATATCTCCGCGAGGCACAATATCGAGCAAACCGGTAAGCCCTTTCAAATGTTTCTTGACTGCATCCTGCCCTTCTCCGCCTAAATCGTTCCACCACAGACGTAACTCCAAAGGGATTTTATGCATGATTGAAAAGAATTCATTTTGAGTCGTGCTCATCCTCCACATTTATTAAGGTGATTCTAATCATTCATTTTGACCTAAAAGAGAAAAATGGCACAATCTCTGTTCAAATTTCCAATTTAAACAAACAGCCGGTATTGCGGATACGGCCTTTCAGCACTTCATAAAGACGATTTTAAGGCTGTGCCTGCTAACCGTCAAAAATGATTCGGGGTGGCTGTTCTTGCAAAAACGGCCTTCCGGCGCCCTTTTGGGGACATTCGGCTTATTTTAAACAAGAATGGCTGCACCTGACTTATTCATGATGATCTTAAAAATTTTGGCATTTTTTTTGGCTATTTTTGAAAAAGGGGAGGTTGGACCCGATGAGGGTTGCCTACGTATCTCACATCCGGTGAGAATCAAACCAACGTAGTTCGGGCAAATAAATCTAACTATTTTGAAAACAAGACTCTTTTTGTTTTTGGCAAATACACTATTTCTGAAAGCAAGAGTCTTTTTATTTTTTTTTATACTCTTTTTGTTTTTCTTTTCCATTGGCAAACTTAAAAAGAACTTCTCTTCTTTTTTTTTTCATTTTCTCAAAATTCGGCAGCATTGCGGCACTACTTGGACATTTGGTTTTTCTAATATAGGTAATTAACTCTCCACACTACTATTTTCTCTTTTCCCCTTTTTGTTTTTCAATTCTCCAGATATTCAAAGCCGGTCAGCATGCGAGTCCAAACAGATAAATGCAAAAGTAGGATGCATCAGGATGGTCCATTATTCCGGGTACACCGGTCCTCCCAACCCCTGTGTTGAGTCCCCTAAGTCAAAATGCACGTGATGCAGATAAGCGTTCCTACTAGGGATCCGGTATGAAGTCAAGTTCTTCTAGGTTCAAACCTGGGTATGTGTTCTAGACTGTGTACCCGAGCGGACAACTCGAGTCGAGGAGGGGGCTACGTACCGGGAACCAAAGGGCCATCCGGCTTAGTAACTTGTCCGGCCTCTTTCTTATTTCAGGGTATTGTAACAGAATAGGGAGTCTCAACCAGTAAGCACATCCCCGGAAGTGAGAAGAGAAGGGTTTCGGCACAGTTTATATACAGTTCAGATAATATCAAAGCGGTAAAAAGCAACATTCCGCACATTTAGCATGAAACATGTAGAAAAATCAGATAAAGCCAAATATAAAAATTGTACTAAGCTCGAATTCTTGAACCTTGAATCGAAATTCTGGGTTCGTATTCCCCAGCAGAGTCGCCATAGCTGTCACACCTCCTATTTTCACTACACCCCCGGAATAGGGTATAATAAAGGGAGTTATTTCCAACTTGAAGTGACAATCGAAACGGGATTTATTTTTAAAAATCAGAGTCGCCACTTAGGAGATTTATGGTGTCCCAAGTCACCGGTTTAGAATCCCGAATCGAGGAAAGATTTGACTCTGTTTATGTCTGCGAACCAGAAATCTAGGTAAGGAATTCTGTTAACCCGGGAGAAGGTGTTAAGCATTCCCGAGTTTCGTGGTTCTAGCACGGTCGCTCAACTATTGTATTTGCCTTTATCTTATTTTTTTTAAAAAAAACCATATTCTAAACTATGTGCCTTTTATTTTAACCGCTTTTATTTTATGTCTTTTTAATAAGAATTGCAACGTCGTGAAAATGCATTTCGAACCACGTCGCACCAGTGCACCCGTGATTGTCAACACATTCCGAATCCGTTGAGATTTGGATTTGGATCACATAAATGTGCACCCGAGTTTAGGAAAGTACATTATTAAAACACGCGCCTAAAGCAACTACGCTTTTATTATCTTTGGGGAAAACCGTCGAA